>NC_043960.1:5404014-5426514 GCF_902148855.1 Sphaeramia orbicularis
ATGGAGTGGTTTGACCATGTTCATATCAAGTTTTCTAGTTTTCTAAGTGCAGTAACTGAACACGGTTATCATGATAACTAGAATTTAAACGCTAATATTAACAATCGGAAATTTTACCACGGTTTATCATTGTAGAGGGAATGCACATATGTCACTTCCCCCTGGGCCACGCCCCTCCAAGTCAGACTGAGTGGCAAAAACAAACCGGCTCAACATGGCGGAGTATAGCAGTAACTACAGCGAGACGGGAAAAATGTGGAATACAACATGAAATTAAAGACAATTGGACTGGACATGGATCCATACAAGCTACCAAACAACAAGTGGTCTACGAACATTGATATGTGGCCGGAAATCACCTATCCTGACATCTATATGAACTGATTTCAACACTGGGAAAATCCCCAATGCAAAGGCTGAAAGCATCCAAAAGACACAGAGTTGTTGACATCCTCGTCAAGACAAAAACATTTCAGTTCTGAAACATAGAACTAAATGACAGACGCTAACATTAAGAGCTTTACTAAGAAGGAACGTTAGCCAAACGATACGTAATTTAAGGTATGATTTTACACAAGAACACAGCATAAATTAACGTTACCTGACATGAAATGGCAACCACAAATCCAGGTTTCGTTGCCTGGATTCCAGTTATTTCTACGAATTGCAGTGATCCATCTGCTTCTTCTGTCTTTGGCTTTAGGTCGCCGTTAAAACGATAGCTCCGAGTGCTTTTTAAACCTATTTGTGCGATTAATGGCACAACAGCTCTGCCCCATTTTTTAGATTGTTCTAAAGTTTTCGCAGTATTCAAGCCAAAGCCACTACTCATCTCCCTCTTTCTGCCACTCAGCGGACATAACCGCGGTGACTTCCACTAGCGGTGACATCACATGCATACCCTCTATACCGGTAATCATTAGGTCCCTAATCTGAACACAATACAGCCAACAAGTTTATGGCAACAGAACTTAAGACCAACCATATCAAACTGAATACCTTTTAAAGACTTTTAAGGTATTAAATGCAGATTTGTAAATTCAAGACTCTTAAGACTTTTTAAGACCCTGTGGGAACCCTGGGAAAGAGAGACAGTGCATGAGGACAGAAAATTGTTTTGCAACGCCTGCCCGAGTGGACGGTAATGTAACACCAGAACAGACAGTCCCCAGTTTATTAGAAGACAAATAACCTCACCTGCCCTCGAAGGCCTCCAGAGTGCCACCACTTTCACTGGTTGTACTGGACATTTAGCAGGTCTCTGTGAGTGTAACATGATTGTTTTTTTCACCCTCATCCTGCAAAGACCTGGTCCTACTCTGCTCTGATTGGCCGATCCACTGATAGTCTTTGCATCAGATTCAGAAAAAACACTAGTAATTAAATAAAAAAATAGGACCAATGTTGTCCCTGTATGTCAGCGTCATGTTCTATCAATAATCAATAACAAGTTCAATTTGCAAGGTTGTCCGGTTGGAGTCCTATGGTCTGGATGCAGGAGATCAATCTAACAATAGAAGCAGGTGGTACTTCCACTGGAGGAGAACTCAGCTAATTCAATCAATGCCCATATATGACTTTATCAGTGATCAATAGGAACTATATTGATATCTGTAACTATTTACATGTTATAAACCCTCAAAATATGGACCATTATAAGTAAAAGCAAATTTTTAATATTTAAAAAATTCCTGGAAAATGCAAAAATCGAAATTTCTTAAAACTGTGAACAAACTTTGTAGACATTGTCCCAAGGAAGATACATAAAAATCTGAAATGAATCCAACCAGTAGTTTCATCTGAGAAGATGTTTGAAGAAATTGCTAATAAAGACAATGACGACAAAGACGACTGACACGGCGCCTTCACAGTAGCTGTAACAAAAACGCCAATGCAAGGATATGCTTTAATGTCAAATACTTGAGTATTTGACTTAATCTGAGTTAAATTTATTACAATTTGGATTTTACATACCTAGTATTTGGAACCAATATTCATTTTTAAAGTCTTTGAAAAGGTTCGTTAAGCATTTTTGTGTTATTTATGCAATGAATTATATAATTTTTCAAATCAAATTTTTGTGTGTATTTTGGCCTTTTGTGTTGATATAGTAGGTTAAAGTGAAAAAATAATAGGCAGATGAGATAGATGAAGTTGTGCTGAGAAAAAAAAAAAAAACCAACATGGGTGTAATAAACATTTCTTTATATAGTATAGCAAAGGCAAAATCAAAAGTACTTGAAAACGGCCAAAATACGCTCAGACCTCTAAGGCAGTGGTTCCCAACCTTTTTTGGCTTGTGACCCCATTTAACATCATAAATTTCTGGTGACCCCAGATTTTTTTGCTAAAATTAATTTTTCTTTGATCATGTAATAGTTGGCTATACTATGTTGCAAATAAACGTTAATTTTGGAGGACATTTAGTCAATATAATGTATATTATTATGAACAGAGGCAGTAAATCCAGGTGTAGATTACTGCACAAAGGGAGAATTGGATTTTCCTTGGTCAGGATATGTACAGTCAGTCCAGCTGTGATTTCCAAGGCTGACAATTAATACTGAACAAACAAGAACTCAAACTATGAATTATGAAAGAGCTGCAGCATCTGAAACGACCACAATGAACATTTGACAGATAAACAGAACCACAGTGCTGCAGTTTCACACTCACAGTTTGTCTTTTGGATTGTGATTGTCTCTCTCAACTCAACATATATTTTTTATTATTAAGTTTTTATTTTTATCAATTACTACAAATTTCAGGTGACCCCAAGGTTGAAAAACACTGCTCTAAGGGTTAACATCCTTTTTAATATGTGTCTAGTGCAAATTTTTCATTTCACAAATTCATCCCAGGGGCCGGACTGGACCCTTTGGGGGCCGGTTTTGGCCCACGGGCCGTATGTTTGACACCTCTGGTCTGGAGTCTGTGTGTACGTTCAATAACAAGCAGCAGGACAAGAATCCGACAGTCTTCCTTGAACATGTTTACAGATGATACGGTTATTTAACTCCCATCCAGATCTGTTTAAAATGACTAAGCTGGCAGTGGTTGTTTCATCTTCCTCAGATATTTTGGCAGAATCCTCACTCTTTTGATAGACACATTGATGCTAACTGCAGTTAACTCTCAGCACACTGGGTCAAAAGATTCTCTTCCTTTCCATGTTTAAAAAATGAGTGTGGACGTCCGCCGCTCCACCGCTGATCTGTTCTGCTAATTTGGGGTTTGATGTGGAGGTAATGGAGAAGTCTTGTGGAGCTGTCTGCGTGTAATCTACAAGCTGACACGCTTGATGGAGTGTGGCATTCACACGTCCCCAACTCAGCTGGGAGAAGTGCATGCTGACAGATGGATGGGGGAGGTCCTGGTGGGTGAAATCTAAATTTGTTAGCCAGAGTACATAATAGGCTCAGAGAAGTGGATTATTACAATCTATATGAATAGTTTCTCATTACTAAACGGTACAAAATTCATCTTAATGTGCACTACACAGGAGGAGGCACAGTCTATAAATCATAATGTACTTGTACTAAAAAGGTACCAATAGAACATTTTAGGCACAATAATAATAAAAAAGAGCTGCAAAAATGTGACTTCACTTTCAAGTTAAAGCAACACTATGGAGTTTTTCAGCTTTTAACCTAGATTTTCAAGGTCATTTAGGGAGTACAGCAACAACTCACAGTAGGTTCAATTACACTTTGGTCCAAGGTTCTAATAGTTTGGATTTTTCATTATAGTTAATTTATTAGTTTTGACTTTTTTTTTTTCTCTAATTCAGTTAGTTTAAATTCGTTTTTAGAGCAGGTTTGATAGTTTTTAGTAGTTTTCATTTTTTTCTAAATGCTAGTTTCAGTTTAGTTTTAGTTTTTTTCATATCTTTTCTCTTCTTCTCCGTCGTATTCAATAAATCCCAGACAGGACTCTGCTGCTTTCTCCCAACTTCAGTCTCCATGTTTCCAGATAGAGTGGGGACCAGAAGACGACTGGAAATGTCAAGTGACAGACCATGATGGTGTGGTATGTGCCGCTAGCTAAAATTGCTTGAGCGAAATAAATCGATTTCATATCAATCCGACATTGACGAAGACAAAAACGAAGGGAATTTTATCCATAATTGTTATACATTTTAGTTAGTTTTGTAAGTGCACAATACAGTTTCAGTTAGTTATGTTTGGGGTTTTTTTTTTCTTTTTTATTATAGTTTTTATTTATTTCAGTTAACGAAAATATTTTTTCAATTCTAGTTTTCGTCATTTCGTTAGTTTTTGTTAACGATAATAACCTTGATTGTAACCCACAGGTGTCCAAACATGCGGCCCGGGGGCCAAAACCCGGGCCGCCAAAGGTTCCAATCTGTCCCGTGGGATGAATTTGCAAAGTGCAAGTTATGTTTATGTTTATGCATTTGGCAGACGCTTTTTTCCAAAGCGACTAGGTTAGGGCATCAAACTCAAAAATAATATCATAATAACCTATAAATAATGACAACAATTTTTCCTCTTTGATTTAGTGCAAAAAACATAAAATTATGAAAATGTTTACATTAACACACTATCCTTTAACAATAACATGTGAATAACTTAAACTAAATGAAGAAATTAAGAAAATTAAGTGCAATTTTAACAATTTTCTGCCTGTTACTAAGTGCTTTGTGCATATGTATAAATGATTAGTTGAGGCATAATATTGATAAAATTGTACTTTTATTTCTTAACAAATTCTGTTTTTTTCCAACTTATTCACATCCTTTTTGTGTGGATAGTTTGTAAATGTAAATACTGGCATAACTGAATGTTATTTTTTGTACTAAAACAATTTGGAGTTGTCATTATTTATTGGTTATCATGCTATTATTTCACAGGTCCGGCCTGGTTCAGATTAAATTGGGTTGAATGTGGCCCCCAGAAGAAAATGAGTTTGACACCCCTGTTGTAACCCTCCTGGGGCCCACATGGACATGCTGGCTGGGTATGTATGTAATTATTCACTTTGGTGTGTGTGGTTGTAGAAAACTAATTTTGCTACTGGAACTCTACAGGCACAGTGTTTTTCGTGTGTTCCTGAAATCTGATCAGGATGGTGGTCCACCGGGATATGAACTAGTACCCTGAATAATGTGTGAATGGAAACACTCACCCATCTCTGTGTTACGCAACATTAGCCGGGTTGATGAGGCACGTTAACATGTTATCATGTTTACTTTTTGCTCCAGGTCTGTTTAAATTCTGTTTCATGGAAGTGCTGTAGATATTATCTTTAAGCGTCTACAGGTTGACGGTCCCAGGTTGTGAATCTCCGCACCAGCTGGGAGAGCAGTGTGCCCTTAAATGAAGCATTAACCCCCGACTGCTGCTGCTGTGTGCCTTCTGAATGACCGGCAGTCTGTGGATGTGTGGGTTATCTGGAGGTGTGACTGAGTGGAAACATGAGAAAAATGAAGCACGGTGAGCTGAAAGAGAGTTCAGCTGACCTTCCCCATAGAATAAAGGTGAGAGAATAAAAGACTCCAGGCTTATTACCGAGTAGGATATGAAGATGAATATAAACTTTGTCCTGGATCCTCTGTGCCTGTATCCCACTCATGCCTCAAGATCCAACCAACCTTATCAGTAGCAAATCTACATGGATTTGCATACAAATGAAGGCTGGCTCGCCACTGACCTAGTTGGGTCCAGACTAGATGCTAACCCTTCCTGACAGGTCCTCCCAGAGCTCTCACCGGCTGTACTCTATTTCTGCAACCTCAGATAAATACAAAGAAGCAAAAGTTCCACTTCATCAATCTGAAGCGCCTTCAGTTTGATTAACAGTCATATCGTTAGCCTTGAAGAAGAACTGCACAAGTCATACACTATATGGACAAAAGTATGTGGACATGTTGAATTCAGGTGTTTCTTTTCTAGCGGGGGTCTGGGATACAAAACAATAATCAAAAATGTCATAATGTAGTTTTATATTGGGATATATATCATATTGATGATGATGAAATTCTTTATTCAGTCATCACATAATAATACAACCACTGTCAACACTACAAATATTACCAACAGGTTAACAACTGAACAGGCCCAGGCAGAAGCAGAATGCTTCTATTAATGCCTGTCCTACAGAACATATTCAGTTACCCAGCATTCAATATAGGAAAAAGAAAAAAAACAACAATGCATACAACTAAAAAGCAAACAAGCAAAAACATAAAAAAGTGAAACTAAACCAGAAAAGTAGAAAACTTAACCAACCAAATTAATGGTAATTTAATGTAGAGTCAAAAATAAATTATTTACCTATTACTTATTAGATCCTAACAATTGTATCCTTCAAAAATCACCTTACGTACCATTTTTGTAAATATCAAAAATGAGCTACACATTCGTAAATCCATGCTGGCCTCATTCCATAGTTTAACTCCAACAACAGATATACATCTGCTTTTAGTCTCCTTTCAAGCTTTTTGTACAACAAATTTACAAACATCTCACAAATCATATTGATTATTAATATTGATGTTCTTATCTCAAATCATCAACAGGAAATCTTACAGTTGTAGACATGATGTGTCCCAATACTTTTGTCCATATAGTTCATAAACATCAATATTTCCTTAACCCTGTAAGTCTGAACCATTAAATCACTGACAGAAAATTCCAGTTCTTTGAAACCGGAGCCTTTATTGGTCCTTCTGAACAACCAAAAAATAGTTGTTTTCAAATATCAATTTCCATGTATGAGTTTCAATTTTGTATCATATTTGATCCATCGAGTCTCAATGCTCAAATATTATTATTTTTGAACAAACAAAAACATAATATAACACAAACATGTCTAACAAATTAATAATTCCTTTTCAAACTTGTCAAAGTTCTTCCTCCTTCCTCATTAATGACAGTCTTGTAGTGTCACTGGGAAGGCCTTTTGTGAATGAATTCCTCCCCCTGGTGGATTATCTGTGTATTGCATGTATCTAATTGTATACATCAGGTTTTTCAAGAAAAAAAATTACACTGATCGTGTAGAGGGCTTCAAAACTCAGGTATCAAATATGATACGTTTGGCGTTATAGGGTTAAAGTTTAATTGGAGATTTTTCTTCCTCAGTGAGATGTGAAGAAAGTAAATGGTTAGTTGTGGTAGAAAATTATTATTTACAGTCAGAGCATGAAACATATTTTAGAAGTTTAGAGGTAGAACATTTAAAATCATAGTCATGGATTAAAAAAAAAAAAAAAAAAAATCAATGTCGAGAGAAATTAAGTCAAAACTATCTCTGAGGCATTTTAGAAGCAAAGACAACAATGTAAACCAAACTAATCAATGTAATAATATTTATTCCAATATTAAACTATATTAAATGGCATTAGTCATTATAGTTTTGTATCCCAGACCCCCGTTAGAAAAGAAACACCTGAATTCAATGTGTCCATATACTTTTGTCCATATAGTTGATAACTTGTACGACGATATGTGAATGTGTATACCATCTGTCCACCTCGTTCACCTAATTCGGATTCTTGTTTACAGATCTCTCTTTTGTACGTATTACTGAAGGTAAACTTTTATGACTGAATGGCCCAAACTTTGCCTTTTACCTCATTTACAGTTCAGTTCATTTCATAGATAAGTACTGAAGGCTTCGTTTGTGTGGTTCGGTACAAAGTAGACCCCAGTTTGGAGAAGCAGACAGAATCTAAACAGTGTCGGACTGTGGAAAGGGCTTTGGAAGGACAGTCTTCTGCTGCTTCTCCTCTGATTGTCTCAGTTCATCTTGCCTCAACTCTGCCAAGTTTTTTTTTTTTTTTTGAAGTTGACCCTACGTGAGAGCAGGGACCAGTGGACGCCACCAGATCAGAATTCTAGTATCACCTTCATCAAGGTTCCAAGTAAGCCAAAGTACAGTGCAAGGTTATTATCGTTAACGAAAACTAACGAAATGACGAAACTAGAATTGAAAAACATTTTCGTTAACTGAAATAAATAAAAACTATAATTAAAAGAAAAAAAACTATAACTAACTGAAACTGTACTGTGTGCTTACAAAACTAACTAAAACGTATAAAAATTATGGATAAAATTCCCCTTTGTTTTGTCTTTGTCAATGTCGGATTGATACAAAAGCGATTTATTTCGCTCACGCAATTTTAGCTAGCGGCACCATACGACACTTGACGGTCCGTCACTTGTCGTCACTTGTGGTTTCCAGTCGTCTTCTGGTCCCCACTCTACCTGGAACATGGAGACTGAAGTTGGGAGAAAGCAGCAGAGTCCTGTCTGGGATTTATTTGAATACGACGGAGAAGAAGAAAAAAAGATATAAAAAAACTAAAACTAAACTACACAATTCAGTTTCAGTTAGCTCATTGTTTTTTTCTTTTCTTTTAATTATAGTTTTTATTTATTTCGGTTTAATGAAAATGTTTTTACAATTCTGGTTCTGTCTGGGATTTAAGTGAATTCGCCGGAGAAGAAAAGATATTAAAAAAATAAAACTAATACTAAAACTAAATTAAAACTAAGTATTTAGAAAAAAAAAATTAAAACTAATAAAACTAGCAAACCTGCTCTAAAAACAAATTAAAACTAACTGAATTAGAGAAAAAAAGTCAAAACTAAATAAAACTAAACTATAATGAAAAATCCAAAACTCTTAGAACTTTGGTACAGTGGAAGTACGAATTTAATTCATTCTATGACTGTGGCTCGTTTTGTTATAGACTGTATACATTAGCTGATTATGATATAGATCATAGATTATGATCATGTAAAAATTGGGGGTGGGACAATATAAGTTCGGCTTGTTCCGTCTCCTTTTTGGACATAAAGTGTTGTTAAATAGCTACAATGAATTACTTATACATTGTGTGACTTGTTTTTCTTTTTTGGTTGATTTATTTCCATATACTGGAGTGTCCTGTTTAAATTGGTCATTTCTTTTGCCTTCTTATATTCAAAATAAAATCTATCTATCTATCTATCTATCTATCTATCTATCTATCTATCTATCTATCTATGGCATGAGACATGTGAGACATTAAATGTGCAAAACTACAGATACTACAGCTCAGAATTCAAACACGACTTATTAATCAAGACCCACAGGTAAATGAAAGGAAGTATACCACAAAAGACCAACTCATGCGTCATTACAATGTGTGAAGAGTCACATTTAATCAGTCTGAATTGTCACAGAGAACTCTGAATGCAGTTCAGTTTGTAAAGGGTTGGTTATAAATCCATTCAAGTGGTTCATAATAAGCTGGTCTCTGTTCTCTGAGTGGTGTTACCGCTGGTTCTTCATGGCTGCTGCTGCTGCTGCTGTTCTGTCTTACATGGCACTGAAACTGTTTCTATGTAGTATTTATATTCCAAACTGTCACCAGCAGGGGACGTCTGGTACCAGAACACACTTAGGACCAAATCCACCAATGAACCAACCCTGTGTATTCACAGACTGAGTCAGTGACTGAATAAAGGATAAAGCTCATTGTCTCCACACATCTGTATTATGGTATCATCAAGTTTTCTTCTTCAAACTAAAACTCATAGACACTTATTTTCACTCAAAATAACACTGTGTCTTATAATCTTCACATGCTGCATCAGCTGATAGTTTACATTACAGCTAGCTACAGTTATCTTAGCTCTGTTTTTAAACTGAAAACATCCACAGTAAAACCACCAATCACCTCTGTTTTCTGTTGGGTTTGTGTTGTCAGTAGCTGAACTAAAGATTTGTTTGAATCCAACAAACGTGGTCCGAACTGTCACAGTTTAGTCTGAACTGTGGTTCAACTAACTGCAATTTAGCAAAGATAAGAACATCCCATAATAACCTCATAAGCCTCTTTCTTTTTTGGTTGATTTATTTCCATATATTAGAGTGTCCTGTTTAAATTGGTCATTTCTTTTGCCTTCTTATGTTCAAAATAAAGTCTATCTATCCATCTGTCTGTCTGTCTGTCTAGTATATATTGTACAGATTGTTGGTCTGTCTTAATAGAGAGTTTTAATATAATATGTATGTGTATATGTATACATAAACACACACACACACATACACACACACTACAAACAAAAAGTTAAGGATATTTTTAATTTTTGGGCTGTTTTTTTCAGTTGGGATTCTTGCCACAGCACTTTTTACTTTTTTGTGTGTGAACTGAATTGAAGCACATTTTTTTTATGACCAGACATAGTTTTATTTACAAATGGCAAAACTGACCAAAAAAAAAAGACCCCCCCCCCCCCCCCAAAAAAAAGAAATATCCTTAACTTTTTGTTTGCGGTGTACATATATATATATATATATATATATATATATATATATATATATATATATTATATACATATATATATATATATATATATATATATATATATATATATATATATATGTATGTATATACACACATATGTATACATATTTATATATATATATATGGTTATATATATATGTATATATGGTTATATATATATATATATATATATATATATATATATATACACACACACACTCACACACATACATATATATATATATATATACATATATATATATATATATGTATGTGTGTGTATATATGTATATATATACACACAGTTGCAGAAAAAAATTACTAGCCCACCCTTGTTTTCTTCAGTTTATTGTTCAGTTTAATGCCTAGTTCAACTAAAGGTACATTTGTTTGGACAAATATAATGACAACAAAAATAGCTCATAGTAGTTTAATTTCAGAGCTGATATCCATCCATTTAACATGTTTTCTTGATAATAACCAAAATCACTTCAGTTCTTCCATCAGTATCTATGGCATTGTACTGACAAAAACAGTGCTTTTAGACATTCCATGTTTTCTTTTCTGTCTGTTTTAATCTATCTATCTATCTATCTATCTATCTATCTATCTATCTATCTATCTATGTTAGGATGTCTGTGCTTCAGGAGTCCGTCTCAGTCCAGTTCATGGCTGCAGGTACAGAACAGACACTGACACAGATTAAGACTGGCTTTAATACATTACAGTTCTGCTGACCTTGGCTTTTGTGTGAATCAAATGTACCGTGTGTCTTCACAGATAATTACCTCAGGATGTGAGTCCGGCGGGACCCTCTCCATACAGCACTGATTTCTTCCCTGTTCATTTTTAGAGAACAAAGGCAAAGCTGCATGATTTTAAGCATGAGATTTGGGGCTGATCTTCAAAAAGGACAGGGGGTCTTACTGGGACAGAAGAGTGAGCTCTGTTTATTAAGTCAAGTTTTTTTTTGTTTGCAGCTCCTGATACTTTAGTCTGAGCTCCATCTACAAGGGTCAATAGGACTATAAGGTGCCTTTCAGACTTCAAAATGTACAAAGAAAAACCAAACCCTGACATTTACCTCTTAACCTTATGTTCAATGTGTTCAGTTGACAGTAGGCTGTATATGTTGATCAAGCTCACACATTTTTAATAAATTTTTTTTACAAGCAGATAAAGTACAAGCAGGCCACAAAATATGAAACAAATATGTTCACCCTGTTACCAACAAACACATGTAGAAGCCAGTAATGTAATAACAACCGAAAATGTAATAACGGCTGATAACGTAATAAATTTGCCATTTTTAAAATGTAACAGGCCAAAAATGTAATATCTGACCAATAATGTAATAAAAGTCCTGAACCAATAACATAATAGCTTTTGGCCAATAACGTTACAACTTATTACGTTATTGGCTCAGTTATTACATTTGCAAAGAATTTTTTTTACCAGGCCAATAACGTAATAACCAGGCAATAAGTTATAACGTTACTGGCCAAAAGTTATTACGTTATCGGTTCAGGACTTTTATTATGTTGTTGGCTAGATATTATGTTATTGGCTTATTACATTTTAAAAATGGCAAATTTATTACGTTATCGGCTGTTATTTCGTTATTGGCTGTTATTACATCATTGGCTTCTACAACATGTAAAAAATAAGTGACAGGGTGGACAGTTCTGGCTGAAGATAGCATTTAATGACCACATGTTGGACCTTGAGTTGGCAAAGTAGGTCATCTCTGAAGAGGACTGAGTAATGTTCAACAAATATATTTAGAATTTATGAAAAAAATTATATTAACTATATTTTGTGATAACAGGGTGGACATGCTGCGTGACCACATCTAAGTGCAAACACAAAATGAGGAAAATGTTGAAATGTAAATTTTAATTCTGAATGCTCTCATAGACTGTTTCCATGTCCACTGAAAACACTCAAAATGATAATGATGTCATCAGTGATGTCATCAACCAGATTATTAAAGGGGCGGTTCCCCCAAAGTAACCGGGTGGACAGCAATTTCAAGGACAAGTGTAGAATGTTAAAAATTATTATGAAAATAAAATATAAACTATCAAAATGATTTGTTTTATCAAAGAACTTGAGTATAATGACAACATCTAAAAAGTTTTTTTTTTTTTTTTTCATTTAAACACTTATCAAACTCATTAAATTTAGAAGGACAGTGTGAGGGACATACACAGGTACATTCCCTCAAAGACAATTGCATAAAATAATAAAATCACTATTCAACAGGTTTAAAATTGTACTTATATATGTGTAATGTAATGAGTTTGCCCATTCATAATAAAACGCCAGCATTTCATTATTTTGCAATGTGTTCATGGTGACAGTTTTGATTTTAACCCATAAAGACCCAGTGCTACGTTTATGGCAGTTTCTTACAATTTAACTTTTTTTGAAGTCATTTATTACAATTTATTATGATATTATCCTTTGTATTTTGCATTTTTGTCAGTGAAAACCAAGTATCTTCCTATATCTAATTTACTGATTATATAGATGCTCATAAAAACTCAGATTAAAGTTGAGGATCATTACATCAAAAACAGTGAAAACTGAAGAAAAAGTGGCATTTTTCAGCAAATCTCTCATTAACTGAACATAAACCCAGTGTGTCCATTCACTGTCATTGATCCAACTCCATGGGTTTTACTGGTGAATCAATGTTGTCGAAGATGACGGTGTTTCCATGGTAAAGACGAAGACTCTCAACGTCCAAATGGGTCAGATCTGATGACCATGAAAAGATGATAAACTGTATTTTACACCAATTATTTACATGTATTGATAGGATTAATGGATCAGCAAGTATTAAACATTTTAGATCCACAGATGATGATTTTGACCACATGTGGATGTTTGGATCTTTATGGGTTAAAGACAGTGTTAATTTTAGCCCTATCGGCTGAAAAAATTATATTAATATTCATCTACTATAAAAATATTATTAATGGATGTTTTTCTCAACTTTTGCTCAAAGTTTAGACCCTAATGTTAATAAAACTACATCAAAAGTGTATTTTAGTGCGAACTTTAATGTTCAAAAATGATTTTTAATCTTTGTGGGGTGAAATATACGCTATTAAAAATCTCCAACATGAACAATTAATTTATGCATATCATCATCAATCCAGCCAAAAAAAAAAAAAAACAGGCGAGGATAACAAATTCTAATTTCTCTTTTAGTTTGTTACAGTTTACTCAGGCATAGTAATAGATACAATATTTTAGACAACGGGAATAGATTCTGTGAGGTCTCTAAATGTCCACAGACACCAAGAACATCCATATGAACCTTATTATTGTGGAGTAATTCTTCATTTACTTTGGGTATGTCTTTTTAGGCGTTTTTCCCCTGAAAATATGGCCAGGTTAAACAGGTTAAAGCTCTGGAATCAAGGCTAAATATTTCAACTGATTTTATATGTTTTTTTTGTGTGTGCAAATGCTTTTATTATTGTAAACTGTAATGATGTGACTGTATCGCTGCCGTCTTGGCCAGGCTTCCCTTGAAAAAGATAATCCCTCATCTCAATAGGACCAAACGTGGTTAAAGAAAGGCTAAATAAATAAATAAATAAATAAAAAGTCACAACCGGTCTTATTCATCCAAAAACACAGAAAACTGCAGCTCGAGGGGTGTCATTTTTTGCCTAAAAATGTAACATTCAGAGCTCATTTTGGTTGGTGATTTAAGTTAAAACTGCCACCTACATAACAACCACCATGTTCTTCCAGTTTTCTAATTGGATGGAAACCAGAGGGTCCACTGAGTAGTGTGCATGCCCAGTATGTCAGGTGTAGGACGGGTTTATGTCGACGCCTCAGCGAAGACGAACGTCGCCAATCACACCGTAGACTGAACAAGCAACTTGAAATACCAAACACAGTGAGACTTGCCAGACTACCAAGAGCTACAGTAATAAACCTAATGGCTGACTTCACAGGGTTGGGCACACGTCTCCAAAGGCTTAGCATACATTTTAGAATTAGCTTCTCATCTCGAAAAACACTTCATACTCAGCAGGAAAGTCCTCGAAATGTTTCAACACAGCATGAAAGCGTGTGTATCAAGATTTGCCTTCTGTTCAAACCTGCCATAAAGAATGTTACACGCTGTATTATTCAGTGCTTTTTATCATGTTAAAAGGCAGTTTGACTGACAGACGGACAGACAGATAGGACTGACCAACGAGGACGGAAAATATAAAACAGGACAAATGTTTAATTTCTTTTGATAGCTCTAATTATGAGTTTCAAAGCGTTTTATTGTCATGTGCAGGGGTGTAAGAAAATATCGGTTCTGCGATACATGGCGATATTTCACTTCGTGATCCTGTATCGATATTTTTAGGTATTTATTCAAATGCAGACATGGCGCAGATTCACTTTTGTTTTTTGTTCATCGTGCTCTTTTATTTTTATATTCACATGAGTATTTTGCTCTGTTGTTTGTATACTAGCATCCTACAAGCACATTTTACTGTCTGAAAGAGACAAATGTTAGTTTTTTTTATTGGGAATGCACAAAAGTAATGTTCTGATGTTGGATGATTCAGGGACTGAAAACTATACATTCTTTTCGCAATAGAATACGAACATTTAAGCAGGATCTTAAACTGTAATGTCTGTAAAACATGATTTATTTATTTATTGATGTGATTTTTGTACTGGTAAAGCTGCCTGTTAAAACTTTATTTATCCAAACGCTGTACGACAAGTTTTTCCACGAAATAATCTTTTAAAAAAAGAAACATTCATTCATTCATTTTCTGAACCCGCTTTATCCTCACTAGGGTCACGGGGGTCGCTTGGAGCCTATCCCAGCTACATAGGGGCGAAGGTGGGGTACACCCTGGACAAGTCGCCAGTTCATCGCAGGGCTGAACATATAGAGACAAACAGTCACTCTCACATTCACACCTATGGGCAATTTAGATTAACCAAAAAAAAACCAAAACAAAACCAAAAAAATCGCCTTATTAACATTATCGTGATATATCATGATATATCGCATTGTGATCCTGGTGTTGGGATTTGTATCGTATCGCCAAATTCTCGCAAATACACAGCCCTAGTCATGTGTACAGCAAAGAAACAGGTTTCTCTGCACAATGAAAATCTTACTTTGCCGTCCACACTGAATACCACAAGAATTTAAGAGGAGTATAAGAGTATAAGTAGAAAAATGGAAATAGAATAATTTCACATATAAGGACCCAGTGTGACTTTTGTGGCAGTTCTCAACTGATTTTTTCTATTTAACCTTTGCTATGTGACTTGTCACCATCTATTATTATATTTACCTCCACCAAGGAGGTTATGTTTTTGCCAGGGTTTGTTTGTTTGTTTGTTGGTTTGTTGGTTTGTTTGTTTGTCTGTTTGTTTGTTTGTTTGTTTGTTTGTTTGTTTGTTTGTTTGTTTGTTTGTCTGTTTGTCTGTCTGTCTGTCCGTTAGTGTGCAACATAACTCAAAAAGTTATGGACAGATTTGGATGAAATTTTCAGGGTTTGTTGGAAATGGGATAAGGAAGAAATGATTAAATTTTGGTAGTGATCGGGGGTGGGGGGGCCCACGGGGGGGGCCACTGATCAGCCTTGGCGGAGGTCTGCGCTCTCCGAGTGCTTCTAGTATCCTCTGAATTTGGCACTTTTTCCAGAGAAAATCCTCCATGTCCTATGTTTAATTGACTGATTATGAAAATGTACATAAAAGCTCAAAGTCCAAGGTTATTGTATGAAAATAGAAAAAAACTGAAGAAAAGATGACTTTTTCAATAAAATATAGCATTAACTGAACATAAACCCAGTGTGTCCATCCACTGTCATTGATCCAACTCCATGGGTTTTACTGGTGAATCAATGTTGTGGAAGATGATAAAATAATAATAATAATAATAATAATAATAATAATAATAATAATAATAACAACAACATAATAATATATTAATATCACTGTATTTAAGTTTCATTCATTAGCTATAACTGTTTTTTTAAATGATTTTTCTATATTTAATTTCCTAGATTTAATTTAGATGTACATGAAAACTCTAAGTAAATTCAAAGGTTATTATATCAAAACATAGAAAACTGAAGAAAAGGTGACTTTTTAAATAAAATATAGCATTAACTGAACATAAACCCAGTGTGTCCATCCACTGTCATTGATCCAACTCCATAGGTTTTACTGGTGAATCAGTGTTGTGGAAGATGTTTCCAAGGTAACTACGGAGCCTCTCAACATCCAAATGGATCAAATCTAATAACTATGAAAAGACGGCAAACTATATTTTATACCAATTATTTACATGTATTGACAGGATTAGTGAATCAACAGTTTAGATCAGTAGATGCTTTTGGTCGACAGTGGACGTTTGGGTCTTTATGGGTTAACTAGATGATTAAAACAAGCAAAACAAAGTGGCATTTAAAAAAAAAGTCATATAAAGAAAATATCTATCTATCTATCTATCTATCATGTATATATATTTTTTAATTTTATTTACTGTAAAGGGTAATAGTGACTGCATGCACTGTCTCAAAGTACAACTGAAATATGTCAAAAAAAAAAACAAAAACAAAATGCCAAGTATTTGACAATGTTTGGCATTTTACTGTATTTTTTCAGTTATTGCCTTTATCTCTCTATCTACAATAGCGAAAAAAAAAAATATTAGACCACCCATATTTTCTTCAATTTCTTGTTCATTTTAATGCCTGGTCCAACTAAAGGTATATTTGTTCAGACAAATATAATGATAACAACAAAAATAGCTCATAGTAGTTTAATTTAAAATCTGATGTCTATCCATTCTCCATGTTTTCTTGATAATAACCAAAATCACTTCAGTTCTTACATCAACATATGACACTGTACTGACAAAAACAGTCCTGTTAGACATTCCATGTTTTCTTTTCTGTCTGTTTTAGTCACATGATACACAGAGAAGTTAGGACTGGATTACATAACTGTTGTTTTTGATGACTTTGGATGGTCTAATAAATTTTTCCACAATTCTATCTATCTATCTATCTATCTATCTATCTATCTATCTATCTATCTATCTATCTATCTATCTATCTATCTATCTATCTATCTATCTATCTATCTATCTATCTATCTATCTATCTATCTATCTATCCATCCATCCATCCATCCATCCATCCATCCATCCATCCATCCATCCATCCATCCATCCATCCATCCATCCATCCATCCATCCATCCATCCATCCATCCATCCATCCATCCATGGCATGAGATAAGTAAGATATTAAATGTGCAAAACTACAGATACTACAGCTCAGAATTCAAACACGACTTATTAATCAAGACCCACAGGTAAATGAAAGGAAGTATACCACAAAAGACCAACTCATGCGTCATTACAATGTGTGAAGAGTCACATTTAATCAGTCTGAATTGTTACAAAGAACTCTGAATGCAGTTCAGTTTGTAAAGGGTTGGTTATAAATCCATTCAAGTGGTTCATAATAAGCTGGTCTCTGTTCTCTGAGTGGTGTTACCGCTGGTTCTTCATGACTGCTGCTGCTGCTGCTGTTCTGTCTTACATGGCACTGAAACTGTTTCCATGTAGTATTTATATTCCAAACTGTCACCAGCAGGGGACGTCTGGTACCAGAACACACTTAGGACCAAAACCACCAGCGAATCAACCAACTGAATAAAGGATAAAGCTCATTGTTTCCACACATTATTACGGTATCATCAAGTTTTCTTCTTCAAACTACAACTCATAGATGGTTATTGAGTCAAAATAACACTGTCTTATAATCTTCATGTGCTGCATCAGCTGATAGTTTACATTACAGCTCTGTTAGCTTAGCTCTGTTTTCAGACTGAAAACATCCACAGTAAAACCACTAATTACCTCTGTTTTCTGTTCGGTTTGTGTTGTCAGTAGCTGAACGAAAGATAATAATAAAATAATAACGATGGACTAGATTTCTATAGCGCGCTTTTAGGCAAGATCTGTTTGGAATCCAACAAACAAGATCAGAACTGTCACAGTTTAGTCTGAACCGTGGATCAACAAACGGCAACTTAGCAAAGATAAGAACATCCCATAATAACTTCATAAGCCTCAGAATCAAACTCACCCACGTAGATGAAACACTGACATTTCAGCTTCAAACTCTGTTCTTTTCATTTAGATTTGTGTCCAGTGGAGAAAACAACAGCTTCTATTTTTATCACTTCTTTTCTTTGACTCTAAAAGTTGTTTCTTAATGGTTCTCATCCAATCTGGTCACTTTCTGATGTTTTGGTCAAAGGCCCCATGGTGTTAGTTTTCGTTACCATCACTGCGAAAATCTAAATCTTACTTAGTGTATTTTTCTCATTTCTAGTCCAAATATTTCGTCACACTTAAAATAAGACAGAATCACCTAAAGAGGAACTGTTCAGTGAGATATAAGAACTAATTTTTAGACAACAGATCTGGAAAATCTTATTTCAAGAAATCTTACCAAGATAATTTTTACTTGTTGCACTGGAAGATTTTTTTGCTTGATTCAAGATTTTTTTTTGCTTAATTCAAGCAAAGCAATTTCTTGAAATAAGATTTTACATTTACATTTATACATTTGGCAGACGCTTTTTTCCAAAGCTGCTTACAGGGGTAAAACCAAAAATGAAAAAAAATACAAGAACAGATTGAAGACATAAAACAGGTGTACAATTAAAACAGCGTCATACAGAAAGTTTTTCCAGATCTATTGTCTAAAATAAGTTCTTACATCTCACTGAAATGTTCCTCTTTAGGTGATTCTGTCTTATTTTAACTGTGATGAGATATTTGGACAAGAAATGAGAAAAATACACTTGGTAAGATTTAGATTTTTTCCAGTGATTAGAGACCGGCAGAGTGACTCACTACTCCCTCTAGTGGTCACATAAACCCCATAAATACATTCAGTTCTTATCTGTACACTCCAATACACTGAAGTTCTGCCAAAGATGCCAGAGTTGTTTTTTTTATTTTTATTTTTTTTTTACTTTTTTAACATTTCCCAGTACAAATACTACATAGAGCACCTTTAAATCTATGGCTTTTCCTAAAACTGCCACTGACAATACTGATTTAATAACTTCCTTTATATTGTTGTATATTGCGACTGATGCATTTTATATTAAGAGCTCAAGAAAACTTAATTTCCCTGAGGGCAGAAATAAAATGTATGTATCCATCCGTTATAAAGGGCAGGTAACATTGTGCTGTTTATGGGCTACAGAGCTAACGGGCTCAGCTAGAACTTACCGAATCTTGCTGATATTTTCCAGTGAAGATTACATTTGCTGCGGCTGTGTGCGGCTTATAAATGGTCTGTCAGTCATGTTTCACTGGGAGATATTACTTTTCACCTGCAGAGTGGTGGTATAACTGAGCCCCACACCTGCTAAACGACTGTGTTTGCAGTAACATATGCTGGTATCAACGGACGGGATGGTGTGTTTATGAGCCACAGAGAGCCACAGAGTCTGGGTTTATTCATGCAACTGAACCATGAGTGTTTGTTATGCGCTTTCATGGCCATTTGCATTTAATGTGCAGTCCTGAGCAAAAGTCTGATGTCACAAGTCGGTTTATTGTTTCAGCAAAAGTATTAGAATATAATGTATGTTTGTACTTTTCAGTGTCTGTGACGAGATACAGCTGAAATATACAGTACATCAGTATTAAACCCAAAAAAAAAAAAAAACAGACTGAAGTGTCCAGTATTTAGTGTGACCTTCTTTTGTACTTGACATGTCTTGAACAGATATTATGGGATTTACTAAACTAGTCTTATGTTTTACACCAGGTTTCATTCAACAACTGTCAGATGTTTAGTCACTTGAACAAATGTTTTTATATTTTTTATCTTCTCTTTATTTTATTTTTTGTATTTGATGTTTATTGTCTTGTGCTGTCATGCATTTGAATTTACCTCGAGGGAATCAATAAAGGTTATGTTATGTTATGTTATGTTATGTTATGTTGTGTTGTGTTACGTTACGTTATGTTACGCTGCGCTGCATTGCGTTGCGTTGCGTTACATTACGCTAGGTTATGTTACGTTATGCTAGGTTATGTTACGTTACGTTATGCTAGGTCATGCTAGGTTATGTTATGTTATGCTATGTTAGGCTATGCTATGTTATGCTATGTTACATTATGCTGTTATGTTATGCTATGCTATGTTATCTTACATTATGCTACTATGTTATGCTATGCTATGCTGTTATACTATGGTATGCTATGTTATGCTATGTTATGCTATATTACATTATGCTACGTTATGCTGTTATGTTATGCTATTATGTTATGCTATGCTACGTTATTTTACGTTATGCTACTATGCTATGCTGTTATACTATGTTATGCTCTGTTATGATTTGTTATGCTATGCTATGTTATCTTACGTTATGCTACTATGCTATGCTATACTGTTATGCTCCGTTATGATTTGTTATGCTATGCTATGTTATGCTACATTATGTTCCCTTATCTTATGTTTCCTATAGTTTGGGCTATTTTTTGTCATGGGAAGATCACACCAAATACTGACTGTTTCCTGTGTAATTCATGTGTTTTATGTTTTTTTATGAGTTTTTAATTCTGTACACATTTCCCTCTTTTTTTTTTGTTGAATTTCAATGAATAGATTGAGACCATGCAGAAGCAACATCATTAAGGAGCCTAAGTGTTTTGCACAGTACTGTATTTAAGTGGAACTATTTAAAACAAATGAAAAAGTAAACTTACTAATACCCCTGTCCGGTTGCACACTTTGACCCTCCTACTCACTGGTACCCTGCCTACCCAGGGGTTAATTATGAGTCTTAACTAGTTTTTGCAAACTATGTTTGTTTTTTTATATTATAATCATGTCATATTTAATCAAACATTAGACACATTTCATACATATTCTATTTTTGATTCTTAAATTTCAATCTTTAAAAAAAAAAAAAAAAACTTATCAAAAATGTGTAAAAAAAAGAAAAAAAAATCCAAAATTGTAAATTGCACTGTTTTTTGTCTTATGTTTTGCATAACTGATGCCTGGATTGGGGTTAGTCTGTGGTTTTTCTTTGATTGTTTCATTTTCTAAGGAAAGGCTTCTTCAGTTTCCCAGTTTAGGATCAATAAAGTCTATCTATCTATCTATCTATCTATCTATCTATCTATCTATCTATCTATCTATCTATCTATCTATCTATCTATCTATCTATCTATCTATCTATTAACCCCACTTGGCTTCTAACCTCTCCATTCATGCTATTACAATGTGCTCACTTTTGTTTGTACTTGTTACCATCATAGTTTTTATTACTGATAATACTTATATGTATGTATGCATATTCTTTTATCACATAAATAGTGTCTATTGTATTTATTCCTGCTGAGCCACTGCATCTGTGATCTAAATGACAAACAAGTGGTTCCAGACACAACAAACCCCACCCCATCACACATATTGTAGCTTATTTTGGCATTGATCCATCTGATGTCATCATGTCTATGCATGTGCTGATGTCAGCACAGATATAGACAGCATAGACAAATTTCAACCATTATAAGTAAATGGGGAAGAAAAAATTGTAAAAATTCACAAAAAATTGGAAGTTTGACGTACTTTTCCCAAAATCTAATCACATCTTTTCTGGGTCACTGGCAATCTATAAACTCAAATTGGTATGAATTCAACCAATAGTTTTGCTCCTAAAATATAAACAAAGAAATAAACCAAACAAAAAACAACACCCCTTGCCTTCCTTTAAGGAAGCGGGGCAACAAAGTCTGTCTATATCTACTGTACAAATAAACTAAATAAACTACACATCCATCACACAGTTCCAGCCCATATCAGCTTCCTCTCACCTTGCAGATCTTGTAGAGCGAGTCCTGTCCATCCCCGTCCGAGTCCTTGAAGTAGTCATGAGCGGGAAACGTGCGGTGGATGTCCCGGGTGATCACACCGTCCTGGGCCGACTCCTGTCACACACATGAAATGCACACGTCAGACGCAAACAAAGCTAAACTCATATACACGACACACTGGGGTTTGCCTTGATGTATGCACATTTTCAACTGGACTTTTTCACTGGTTGCTCCTAAATATCAAATGAGACTGATTTAAAGCAACTGCAAGAAAGACAGTTCAG
>NC_043960.1:5429014-5456514 GCF_902148855.1 Sphaeramia orbicularis
GGAAACCAGAATTCAGTCCGCTTGTGTGAGGCCTGTTTCTGAGGCTGCACACTTTGGGTAATCATAGGTGTGTTCAGACAGGTAGGGCATTTAATAAGTGACTGACATTTTAATTACCAATCACTGAAGCTTGGAAAACAGGCGTCATTTTTCCTTTACAGCAGGGGTGTCAAACACACGGCCCATGGACCAAAACCGGCCCCCAAAAGGGTCTAACCCGGCCCCTGGGATGAATTTATGGAATACAAACATTTCACTGAGATCTTAACAATCAAGGATGTTAAAATCCTGTTCGTTAAGGGGTCACATACAGACCAATATGATCAGACCAGTAAA
The DNA here is from genome assembly GCF_902148855.1 of Sphaeramia orbicularis. Lineage (NCBI taxonomy): Eukaryota > Metazoa > Chordata > Actinopteri > Kurtiformes > Apogonidae > Sphaeramia > Sphaeramia orbicularis. The sequence goes on from NC_043960.1 coordinate 5,429,351, forward strand.
ATAACAGCATAATAACCTTCTCTTTGGTTTAATGGGAAAAAAGTAAAATGACATGAAAATATTTACATTTACAAACTATCCTTTCACAATAAAATGTCCCCACATTCAAATCCAAACTCAAAACTCACCTTTTCAGAATAGCCTACCCCCCATAAGCTCTAATCTCCATTCTACAACTTCATTTCTATATATAGTAATCATTTTTTTTAATCTGTTTATTTCTTTGTATTTTATTGATTGTTTGTTTTATCTTGTTGTACAGTGTCCTTGGGTGTCTTGAAAGGTGCTTATAAATAAAATGTATTATTATTATTATTAATAACCTGAACAAATATGAACAACATCAAATGTCTTCAGAAAAATAAGTGCAATTTTAACGCTATAATAGATCCAGTGTGATCTGTAGGTTGTTTTAATAATAAGCGGAGACAAAATACTGTTAAAATTGCAATTATATTGGGACAAATGGATCAGGTTTGTATCCTTTTTTTTTTTTTAAATCTATGACTTTTCCGACATTCAGAAAAAAGCTACAAACATAATTTATTGGCTTTTACAACAGAAGGTAACTCAAAGAGGAGCCTCACATAGTGTTTTCATTTATTGCTCAACAGGTAAAAGCGTAACCTTTTACATAATTACAGACTGATGATTAATTTATTACCTTTTATGAGTTGTCCCATTAATAACAAACGCGTCTGCGATACTGTAATTACCATGGCAACATCAGTGAAGGCCAGCAAGAATCTGGTTGACAGTGAAAGTTGTCAACACTTTGATTTAATAAACCACGCATGCCTCGACTAATTAAAAGCCTCATTACTCAACAAACACCACAAAGCGGTGTCCTCTCCTCCTTCCTCACCTTGAAAGATATTTTTTTCCTCCTTCTTCTTCAAATCTCCTCTCCTCTTCATCTGCTCCACTTGTCTACTTTTATCTTCATCCCACTTTATATTTCTTATGCTAACATCCCATCCTTTATTTTTGGTCTTTGTGCCTCATCTCTATTTTATACTTGTCGGATCTTTTTCATCTTCTCGTCTCTACTTCATTTCCACCCCCCCACCCCCCCCGCTTCCATGTCCCTTCCCTCCTGCTCTTATACTTTCAGGTCTGAAAATTAGAAAGCAAAGGTGTTCTAAGTCGTACTGTACACGATCAGCGTTTTCTCTGACACCGACGCAAACATGAGTCTGTAAGCGCATACTTTCACACTATATGGACAAAAGTATGTGGACATGTTGAATTCAGGTGTTTCTTTTCTAACGGGTCTGGGATACAAAACAATAATGACAAATGTAATAATATAGTTTTATGTTGGGATAAATATTGTATTGCATTGGTTAGTTTGGTTTAAATTATCTTTGCTTCCAATAATATCTCAGAGATGGGTTTTACTTAATTTTTTATATTTTTTTTTATCCATGACTCTGATTTTAAATGTTCTTCCTCTAAATTTCTAAAATATTTTTCATGCTCAAACTGTAAATAATCATTTTCTACCACAGCTAACCATCTACTTTTTTCACATCTCACTGAGGAAGAAAAGTCTCCCATTAAACTTTAGGAAAATATTCGATCAATCAATCAAATTTTATTTATATGGCACCAAATCACAACAAAAGTTATCTCATGACACTTTACATATCGAGTTGGTTGAAACCAGACTCGAGAAAATATTAATTTTTTTATCTCAAATCATCATGAACAGGACATCATCATTACAGCTGTAGACATGATGTGTCCCAATATTTTTGTCCATATAGTTTATAAACGTCAATATTTCCTTAAAGTTTAACTCATAAAGACCCAGAGGTAATTTTGTGGCAGTTTCCAAATGAATTTTTAACCTTTCCTAAGTGATTTATCAATTTTTTGTTTGATGTTATGCTCTGTATTTGGCATTTTTAAGTGAAACTCAGGTATTTTCCTATCTTTAATTCACTGATCATATAGATTACAGATTAAAGTTCAGGTTTATTATATCAAAAACAGAGAAGAACCGAAGAAAAAGTGACTATTTTAGTAAAATTTATCATTAACTGAACATAAACCCAGTGTGTCCATGCACTGTCATTGATCCAACTCTATGGGTTTTACTGGTGAATCAATGTTGTAGACCACAGGTGTCAAACATGCAGCCTGGGGGCCAAATCTGGCCCGCCAAAGGTTCCATTCCGGCCCCACAGAATGAAAATGCAAAAATTAACCTGAACAGTCGAAGTTGTCAAAATCATTTTGGTTCAGGTTCCACATACAGACCAATGTGATCCACAGTAAAAATAATAACACAATAACCCATAAATAATGACAACGACAAATTTTCTTTGTGAAAAATTATGTGAAAAAAATGTAAGTGAAAAAAATAACATTATACTGTGAAAATATTTACATTTACAGAACTATTCTTTCACAATAAAATGCAAATAAATACACAGATAAAAACAAAGATGAGCAACCTGAAATGTACAATTTTAACAATATTCTGCCTGTTATTAAATGTTTTGTACATTTATGGATCCACTGTGATCTGGAGTTGTGTTAATAATAACAGATGTAATATTATAGAAATTGTTCAAATTTTAGTTCCAAACTCCAAAATTTTAACAATATTCTGCCTGTTACCAAATGTTTATGTAACATTGTGTGTAATGTACATGTATAAATAATAAGTCGAGGCATAATATTGTTAAAATTGCACTAATTTTTCAAATGAAATCTGTTTTTTCAGGTTCACATCTTTTTTGTAAAATGTAAATATTTTCATGATTTGAGGGTTTTTTGTACTAAAACAAAAAGAAAAACTTGGATTTGTCATTATTTATAGGTTCTTAAGTCATTATTTTACTGGTCTGGCCCGCTTGAGATCAAATTGGGCTAAATATGGCCCCTGAACCAAAATGAGTTTGACAGCCCTGTTGTAGAAGATGACAGTGTTTCCACGGTAACCACAGAGCCTCTGAACGTCCAAATGGGTCATATCTGATGACCATGAAAAGATGAAGAACTGTATTTTACACCAATTGTTTACATGGATTGATAGGATTAGTGGATCAATAGTTATTTAACAGTTCATATCAGTGGATGGTTTTGGTCGTCTGCGGATCTTTGGGTCTTTATGGGTTAAGGGGAGATTTTTCTTCCTCAGTGAGATGTGAAAAGAGTAGATGGTTAGTTGTGGTAGAAAATTATTATATACAGTCAGAGCATGAAAAATATTTTAGAAATTTAGAGGTAGAACATTTAAAATCATCGTCACGGATAAAAAAACAAAAACAAAATCAATGTTGAGAGAAATTAAGTCAAAACCGTCTCTGAAGCATTTTAGAAACACAGATAATTTAAACCAAACTAACCAATGCAATGACATTTATCCCAATATAAAACTATATTATGTCATTAGTCATTATTGTTTTGTATCCCAGACCCCTGTTAGAAAAGAAACGCCTGAATTCAACGTGTCCACATACTTTTGTCCATATAGTGTATGTGCTTTGCTGCAGAACAAAAGCCGAGTGCTGCTTATTTCTGACACATTGACGTCTTTGTGCACACGTTTCTGCTCAGCCCTGCAAATGTTGAAGCTGCAGCTCTTTGATCTCTGCAGGGAGTCGGAGGTGTTCAGGAGGAGCTGCAGCTTCACCGGCAGCAGATCTCCATCACACCGGTCCACTTCAACATTCACGTTCTCTACAGCATTAGCACAAAACAAACACAATACAAAGACCAAGACTAGGAGACGTTCATATTGTTCTACGAGCACAGACAGAAGCATCTATGCAGCTTCATTCTCATTCATTTATTGAGTACTTGTCGACTATCAAATTCAGGGGGTTTCCCTTGGTTTTCAGAGGTCTTCAGTGATGTTAGGTTTCTAGTACTAGACCACCCAGGTGAAATAAACCAGATCACTGAAATTGTGGGTAATGCGTATTAGAGCCCGACCGATTAATCGCCCAGCCGATTAATCAGGCCGATTACAGCGTATCACCAATTAATCAACATCGGCCAATATGTAGCCGATAAATTAACTTTTTTTGCTGCGCGGAGATTCTGTTGCTCGCTGCTCCTGTGTGTGTGTGTGTGTGTGTGTGTGTGTTGCCCGGAGAATAAGAGGAACTTTAAAGCGAGTTAGTTTCACTTTCACTCCTGCTCGGACAATGATGCTATCATCCCCCCACACACACAATCATGGAGCTAACCCCCCCCCATCCCGGCGAATTTCATGGACTGCTACCGTGCGCTCTGACAAGGATGGAACGCTAACCCCCCCCCCTCGTCTTATGAAGTATAAATATGACCCCCCCCCACACACACACCCATGTCCATGCACGTCCTGTCTACCTCACAGTTTCATTCTGCCAGCAGGCCTGGGTGTTAATAGTGTAGGGGAGACTGGGGTCAGTTGTAACTCTTGCAGTTGCTCCAATCAGGAACAACTTAGAACTCACCTAATTCACTCTGCACATGCTCAGTTTAGTCCTTAGTCCACATAAGAAGTTGTAGTGCCGTGAGGCAGACACATCCAAATTTGTGAGTGAAAACATAATTATGTGGTCAGTAACATTTTTTGCTCTAATTATTTTTGGGATCGCATAGTTTGCATTTGAAAGTTGTGTAAATTATATTTGTGAGATAAACAAAGATTTATGCAACTGTTTATCCACCTGTCCACAATTATCTAATATAAGATTATTATATCCTGTGTAGATCAGTGTTCTTATTTCATATATCGGCCAATATATCGGATATCGGCCAATATCGGATATCGGCTTTTTTTAGCCCCTAATATCGGTATCGGCCCCAAAAATCCCATATCGGTCGGGCTCTAATGCGTATAAGAACGAAGGAGGAAAAGCGATATCCAAACTGTATCAGCGATTGGTGTCTAACAGGAAAACTTCGACTCTGTATATTAGAGATAAATGGAGAAAAGAACTGTTGGTAGAATTAAGTGATGATACATGGAATGGAATATGTCAAACTCAAGTGACTACATCTAATCCCAGAAATTGGAAAGTATTTTGTTGGAAAAACATAATGAAACTTTTTATAACACCAAAGATCCAAAAGGCTTCGCTTTCATTACTTCAGCCCTGTTAGAGGTTGTGTGGTGAGCAGGATGTGGGTCATGTGCATGTTTTTTGGCGGTGCACAAAATTATCCCAATATTGGAATAATATCAGCGAAGAATTTGGAAAAATATTGGGATATGAACTACCAAAGGACATGTTCTGTGTTATATTTGGGTCATTTTGATAATAACCAAAATCACTTCAGTTCTTCCATCAATATCTATGTCACTGTACTGACAAAAACAGTGCTTTTAGACATTCCATGTTTTCTTTTCTGTCTGTTTTAGTCACGTGATACACACAGGAGTTAGGACTGGATTGCATAACCATTGTTTTTGATGACTTCTGATAGTCTAATAATTTTTTCCGTGACTGTATATATTGTACTAATAATTTCTTTCCTGCTGCTTTTATTATACTTGTATGGTGCAGCTGTAACACACAATAATTTCCCCCTAAAGTTTTCTGATTCTGATAAATTAACCATAAAATAAAAAATCCAGGGTGGCGTGATTTTTAGCTTTTGAGTTAAGGCTAATATTAGCCCTCAGCTACTATCGATGACAACTTCTACTGAAAACTATAGTTTGCACATCTATTTGTAACTGAAACTATAAACTATAGAACAACACACATTTACAAACACTGACCCACATAAATGCAATGCAATGTAATCTGATTTCTCACCTGTACGCTAACAAGCTGAAATGTTCACATTAGCAGACTCTCAACGCTTTTTTTTTTCAAATGACATAACAAATATAGAGGGATTAAAAATACATTTGCACAGGAAGGGGGATTACATTAACACTGCCCACCATCAGTCTAAATCCAACATGCCGTGTGTGTGTGTGTGTGCATTCCTCAGTATTGTGTGTAGCCGTCTGTCAGATTTATCCCCCGGTGGCTTTTAAACTGACTGACTGAAAGCACAAAACAAGACAGAAGAGAGAATGAATGAGAGAGGCATTGTGGAGGGCGGGAGACGGACAGAAAAAGAGATCAAGACAAATAAGAGGCAGACACATCGACTCAGAAGCCGAGGAAAAAAGAGATAAAGCGAGAGGAGAGAGAAATGTACACAGAGGGGAATGAGAGGATTCCACTAATTGTAGCCTGGGGGCTTGTTGGGCAGACAGTCCATTACTCAGACCTCACCAACAGGTAACCTACTTAACACACACTGCTAAAAAAGAAAAAGTGCTGATGAGCCCGAAACTGCTTTCCACCAGACATTCCTCTACATCTACAGCATCAGCATTTCATTGAACCATCGTGGCCCCTCTGATGAATGCCGGTGCTGGTTCAGGGAGTTAGAAGGCTTTCCTCTGCACAAAAAAAACTAAACCAAACACTGAGTGGAGCTGCAGCTCGGCCGTCAAGGAGCATGACCTGAAAAGCAGCAAATCGATTCACACCCTGTTCTTCCTGTTCTCGGAACGTCACAGGGTTTTTTCTCCTTTGGTTTAGTTTGTCAAGGTCACAAGGATTTTACTCCAACAAAAACAATTCAGTTTTGGATCTTTAAGTCCATAGACCAGTGGTTCCCAATATTTTTTAGCTCGTGACCCCATTTTAACATCACAAATTTCTGGCAGGTGACACGGTGGTGCAGTGGTTAGCACTCGTGCCTCACAGCAAGAAGGTCCTGGGTTCGATTCCAACACCAATCGACGGGGAGGGGGTGGGACCTTTCTGTGTGGAGTTTGCATGTTCTCCCTGTGTCTGCGTGGGTTCTCTCCAGGTACTCCGGCTTCCTCCCATCATCCAAAGACATGCACTAATAGGTTAATTGGTTAATCTAAATTGCCCATAGGTATGAATGTGAGAGTGATTGTTTGTCTCTATATGTTCAGCCCTGAGATGAACTGGAGACTTGTCCAGGGTGTACCCCGCCTTCGCCCCCATGTAGCTGGGATAGGCTCCAAGCGACCCCCATGACCCTAGTGAGGATAAAGCGGGTTCAGAAAATGAATGAATGAATGAAATTTCTGGCAACCCCAGACATTCAAAACGGAAACTTTTTTTTTTTTTTTGCTAAAATTTATTTGTTTTTGATCATGTAATAGTTTGCTATCCTGTGTTTCAAATAAACGTTAATTTTAGAGGACATTTAGGCTATATAATATATATTATTATGGACGGAGGCAGTAAATCCAGGTGTAGATTACTGCACAAAGAGAGAATTTTATTTTCCTTGGTCAGGATCTGTACAGTCAGTCCAGCTGTGATTTACAAGGCTGACAATTAATACTGAACAAACAAGAACTCAAACTAGGAATTATGAAAGAGCTGCAGCATCTGAAACTGACCACAATGAACATTTGACAGATAAACAGAACCACAGTGCTGCAGTTTCACACTCACAGTTTGTCTTTATGTATTGTGACTGTCTCTGTTAACTCACCATATATTTTTACCTCTGCCACGAGGTATTGTGATCGCTTTGCTTTGTGTGTTTGCATGTTTGTTTCTTTGTTAGCAAGATAACGCGAAAAGTTACGGACAGATTTTCAGGAAATGTTGATACTGGCACAAGGAAGAAATTATTAAATTTTGGTGGTGATCGGGGGTGGGGGGTGGGTGCCACGGTGGCCCACTGATCTGCCTCGGCGGAGGTCTGCGCTCTCCGCGTGCTTTTCTTGTTTATTAGTTAATTGTGGGTTGTTTTTTTTTTTTTTTTTTTTTTTAATCAATTACTAGAAATTTCAGGTGACCCCATTTGAATTCCAGGCGACCCCATGTGGGGTCCAGACCAAAGGTTGAAAAACACTGCCATAGTGTTTGTTGTGGTGCCCATGTATCATATTTTTGTCCGACAGTTCATACATACTTAACCAGCTTGTCCCATCCACACAATAAAAGCCAAAGTCAGTCCACATTTTGGATTTAAACAATGCAAATGGTGCATCTTTCAGTTCAACTTCGCCGCTCAAATCCACCATATTAGTGTCGGTGTTTGTTTCGTCTTTCTCTGTGACTTCAGCCCAATTTTCAGCCACTCGTTGAAGGAGCGCCCCCTGGATGACATGTAAAATGGTGACGACTCACTGAAGAGGAATGATGAAAGAACTTTACAGCAGCTATACTTTCATAATAGATTTTTTAAAAAAACAATACGGAGCAAGAGCACATCGATAATCCATCGTAAGATTAGATATCGGGATAGTTTGCCATATCAGTATTTTGTCACACTCCAAATAATAATAATCGATCATTTAAGGAGGCACAAAGAATAGCAGTAGCATTAAATAGAGCACAAATCCAAACATTAACTCATAAAGACCCAGAGCAAATGCTAACCTTTATAAGCAACTTATCACCATTTATTCTAATAGTATCCACTGTATTTTGCCTTTTTCAGCATAAATCAGGCATTTTATTATTCATTCACTCATTCATTCATAACCTTTATTTAAATTCGGAGATATATTGAGGACACAACCTCATTTACAATATAGCCGAGACAGAACAAAACATCTGAAACATACAGTGGACATATCAGAAATACCAAAAAGTAAAAGTGACAAAGATGAATTAAAAACAAGAGATGTCTACTTAAAAACAGGAGCAGCTGGAGGTAAAATAAGATGGAGTTATGGATTTAAAACATAATATTTGTAACATACAATGCCATATCAGAAGCACCAAAAAGTAAAAGTGATAAAGATAAACTTAAAACAGACATCTACTTAAATATTATATTACATTAAATTTACTGATCATGTAGATGTTTGTGAAAACGCAAAGGTAAATTCAAAGTTTATCATATCAGAAATGGAAAAAACTGAAGAAAAAGTAACTTTTTCAGCAAAAATATCAGTAATTGAATGTAAAACTATGTGTGTCCATCCACTGTCATTGATCCAACTCCATGGGTTTTACTGGTGAATCAATGTTGTAGAAGTTGACGGTGTTTCCACGGTAACTACAGAGCCTCTAAATGTCCAAATGGGTCATATCTGATGACCATGACCATGAAAAGATGACTGAAAGAAACTGTATTTTACACCAATTGCACTGGTCAACAACAAATTTATTGTTTAAGTTTTTTAAGTTGATTTAGGATCATTTTGGTGTGCTGAATCCAAAAATCACATTCATTTTGCTCAATCAGGTCAACTTTCTGAACTCTGCTACATATTGGCTTTTGAACATTTTTGCTTACATTTATGGGCATTTTCACATCATATGATACAAAATTCTTTCATATTTCTTGCAATAAACGAGTTCTGAAGATTTTACTTTTGCCAATTTATGATTAATGTTTTTTTTAATATTACAGGTGAATGAAATGGCTTCGACTAGAAGATCTTGCAAAAATAAGCCTGACGTATTCTGCTACATCTGCGGTGAACACACCATTGTACCTAACAGGAATCAAGTCACAAGTTTCATAAAGTGTGCTTACCAATCTTATTTTCGTATTAAACTTGGTGACCAAGATAAAGTTTGGGCGCAGATTATGAGAAGATCAAATTTTTCAAAATTGAATTAGCAAAAAAAAATCTGACCTGATTGAGAAAAAGATGTAATTTTTGGATTTAGCGGTGCAAAATGGTCCTAATTCAGTTGAAAAAACCTAAACAACTTGCAAAAAACATTTTTTTGTAACCCAGTGTAATTTACATGAATTGATTGGATTAGTGGATCAACAGGTATTAAACAGTTTCAATGCTTTTGGTTGATGGTTGGGGTTTGGATCTTTATGGTTTAATTCACATGTAATATGATCAACAACTTTATGAAAACGCTAAATAACCCTTAAAACATGTTGCATTTTCTATTTAATGAACCCTCTTTTGCCACAAGTGTCAACAGCTCAGTCAAATATTGGTGTTTCCGTATATGTTTTTCAGCTTTTAGCCTTAGCATAAGACAAACAAAGGCCCCAAAGCCAACGCTGAATGAGTTCTGCTGCAGTCCTAGTAAAGCGAAGTGGTAAAAGGACAGATGCTTTATGAGAGATATTTAAATGTTAATCACTGCCTTGGGAACGGTGCCTTAATTTATTTTAAGCTTGAAGGCAATACAAGGGAACACCTGTCATTTTGTGATAAAACAGTTCGCACAGAAGTGGGTACAGCTGAGCAGACATCCCAGTAGCTCCTTGTCAAATGTTCTTCTACAGCTGACAGGTTAAGTCCTCCGTCCACTTAGGCTACGTTCACACAGCAGGTTTTAATGCACAATTCGGATTTTTTTTTGGTCAAATCCGATTTTTTTGTGTGCTCGTTCATAGTACATATTAACCCTTTCATGCACAAATTATGGGAACCTTAATCACAATTTTTTCCTGAGTGTTTTTATTTCTCTTTAGGCATGAAAAAAAACAATGCGATTAAAAATTTTCTTCTGAAAAATAAATAATAATAATTTAAAAAATAACAATAATAATTTAAAAAAAAAATTAAAAATACAAAAAAAATAATGAAAAAAAAACAAACAATTCTTATGAACCTATTTTTCATGAAGTTGCAAAAATGTCCACTCAGCTGGACACCACACGTTTAATTTTTGACGCACAGAAATATGTATTTACTGATAAATTGTGTGAAAACTATGGTGAGGGCTTGTGATTCTGGGGCTTTATGCTCAGGAGAGATCTACATAATGTTACCAATTCATGCCAGAAAAGATATGTAGTGTCTTAAAACTTTAATAAAGACATGTGTAAAAACAACAACAACAACAACAACAAAATCCATGAATATACAAGAGAACAGCTGTAGAATAGCTGTCCACTGTAGTGACCAGTGTGCATGAAAGGGTTAAATGCGACTTCTATCAGTTTCGAGTCTGAACTGAATGTGACCCTGAAGTGACCCACATACGCAAAACAGGTCCTGATGTAATACATGACCATGCAGACACACACTGTGTTTATGGAGGTAAGTATGGAGAGATGCAGAACTGTGATGTAATTGAACCGTTTTCACTCTAAAACAGGGCTGTCAAACTCATTTTAGTTCAGTTCCACATTCAGCCCAATTTAATCTAAAGTGGGCTGGACCAGTAAAATAATAACTGTGAAAAAAGTAAAATTATATTATGATCAGGTTTACATCTACAAAGTTTTCATAAAAATCAGAATAACATGAACAATATTATGTCTCGGTTTATCAGTTTATCATTTACACATGTGCATTACAATCGCACAAAACATTTAGTAACAGGCAGAATACTGGTAAAATTGCATTTACTTTTCTTAACACATTTCCGTTTGTTCATATTTGTTCAGGTTATTCACATTTTTTGTAAAAGTATAATTTGGTAATATAAACATTTTCATGTAATTTTACTTTTTCACACCAAAAAAATAAAGAGAAAATTTGGGGTTGTCGTTATTTATAGGCTATTATGATAATATTTTACTGGTCTGACCCACTTGAACTCTAATTGGACTGTATGTGGAACCTGAATTAAAATGATTTTGACACTGCTTATTGTTAATATCTTCAGTGTAATTTTTGCATTTCACAAATTCATCCTGTGGACCCTTTAGCGGGCCGGATTTGGCCCCTGGGCCACATGTTTGACACCTGTGCTCTAAAACATAGTGAAAAGTTTGGAGTTGACATTATTTCTAGGTTACTATGATAGTATTTTACTGGTCCGACCCATTTGAGATCATATTGGTCCCTGAAATAATATGAGTTTGACAGCCTTGTTTTAGACTGACTAAGAAATGAGACAAGAAAAAAAAAAAAAAACAGCTGCGCATTAAATACTTTAACTTATGAATATTTACTGATTTGAAGCTGTGGTCACACCTTATGCTGTTGAAGCTCCAGCATAATATGGTTAAAATTGCACTTATTTTTCCCCAATAAATTACAGTTTTTCATGGTTGTTAATGTTACTCATATTTTTTTAAAGAATAGTTTGTAGATGTAAATGTTTTCATTATGTAATTTTACTTTTTTCAGTCTACAACACAAAGAAAAGTTTAGAGTTGACATTATTTATACATTATTTTGTTGTTATTTTACTGGTCCGACCCACTTCAGATCATATTGAGCTGAATGTGGCCCCTGAAGTAATATGAGTTTGACAGCCCTGTTTTAGACCGACTCAGAAATGAAACTCAGGAAAAAAGAAACAACGAAAAAAAAAAAAAAAAAAACAGCTGCAGATTAAATACTTAAACTTTTGAATGTTTACTGATTTGAAGCAGTGGTCACACCTTACGCTGTCAAATTTGCACTTATTTTTCGAAATAAATTTCATTTTTTCATGGTTGGTTATGTTACTCACATTTTTTCAAAGAATAATTTATCGATCTAAATGTTTTCATAATATAATTTTACTTTTTTCAGTCTAAAACAGAGAAAAGTTAAGAGTTGACATTATTTATATATTATTTTGTTGTTATTTTACTGGTCCGACCCATTTCAGATCATACCGGGCTGAATGTGGCCCCTAAAATAATGAGTTTGACAGCCCTGTTTTAGACTGACTCAGAAATGAAACTCAGGAAAAAAGAAACAAAACAAAACAAAACAAAAAAAACAGCTGCAGATTAAATACTTAAACTTATGAATATTTACTGATTTGAAGCAGTGGTCACATGTTACGCCAGGGGTGGCCAACCCTCGTCCTGGAGAGCCACGATCCTGCATGTTTTAGATGTTTCCCTCTTCCAACACACCTGATGGTCGTTATCAGACTTCTGCAGAGCTGGATGATAGGCTTATCATCTGAATCAGGTGTGTTGGAAGAATGCTCGATCTAAAACATGCAGGATAGTGGCTCTCCAGGACCAGGGTTGGCCACCCCTGCCTTACGCCATCGAAGCTTTGGCAAAATATGGTTAAAATTGCACTTATTTTTCCCAATAAATTACAGTTTTTCATGGTTGTTCATGTTACTCACATTTTTTCAAAGAATAATTTGTAGATCTAAATGTTTTCATAATATAATTTTACTTTTTTCAGTCTAAAACACAGAGAAAAGTTAAGAGTTGACATTATTTATATATTATTTTGTTGTTATTTTACTGGTCCGACCCATTTCAGATCATACCGGGCTGAATGTGGCCCCTAAAATAATGAGTTTGACAGCCCTGTTTTAGACTGACTCAGAAATGAAACTCAGGAAAAAAGAAACAAAACAAAACAAAAAAAAACAGCTGCAGATTAAATACTTAAATTTATGAATATTTACTGATTTGAAGCTGTGGTCACACCTTACGCCATCGAAGCTTTGGCAAAATATGGTTAAAATTGCACTTATTTTTCCCAATAAATTAAATTTTTTCATGGTTGTTCATGTTACTCACATTTTTTCAAAGAATAATTTGTAGATCTAAATGTTTTCATAATATAATTTAACTTTTTTCACTCTAAAACACAGAGAAAAGTTTAGAGTTGACATTATTTATATATTATTTTGTTGTTACTTTATTGGTCTGACCTATTTGAGATCATATTGGGCTGAATGTGGCCCTGAAGTAATATGAGTTTGACAGCCCTGTTTTAGACCGACTCAGAAATGAAACTCAGGAAAAAAGAAAAAAAAAAAAACAACAGCTGCAGATTAAATACTTAAACTGAATGTTTACTGATTTGAAGCAGTGGTCACACCTTACGCTGTCAAATTTGCACTTATTTTTCTAAATAAATTTCATTTTTTCATGGTTGTTCATGTTACTCACATTTTTTTCAAAGAATAATTTGTCAATCTAAATGTTTTCATAATATAATTTTACTTTTTTCATCTAAAACACAGAAAAGTTTGAAGTTGACATTATTTCTATATTATTTTGTTATTATTTTCCTGGTCTGACCCAGTTCAGATCGTACTGGTCTGTACATGTGGCCCCTGAACTAAATGAGTCCGACAGCCCAGTTCTATAGGGACGAAAGATGAAACCTGGGTGCTTTGGGCCACTGTCCACTCATCCCAGGTCTGCTCACACCGGTGACTGGTGACCTTGGTCAAAGTCTAGTCATGCCGTCCGGCTGCCAGAGTCGGCGGTATCAGGTAGACGGGTCGAGTTTTTCCAGTGAAAGAATATCATGCTGTACCAAAACTCGATCTACTAACTTTAGCCGGTACAGTATCAGGGCTCGGCATGCGCTGTCAAGCTGTCGGTGGTGCATAAATAAACACAGCAGGCACCTGAGGACAGCGTGTAGCACGTTACGGAAAACAAATAAGTGAAGTTGAACAACGTTCAATGAGAATTCACATATTGAGTCATTTATGAATAACAGGTGTGGAAACGTCTCAGATTCATGGTGAGTCACATCTGTGGAATGTTTACATACAGAGGTGACGCTGAAAAGATACAGCTGATCATTTATATTATAAAAGGAGAGTGGACCGTGTGTGTGTGTGTGTGTGTGTGTGTGTCTTGATCATCAAACAAAATCTGTTCAGAGCTGACTGCTACAGTTTGGCATACATATGTATTTTTGGTCAAGGAGGAGGCTAGGGGTGTAAGAAAATATTGGTTCTACAATATATCACAATATTTCATTTCACAATACTGTATCGATATTAAAAATTAAAAAGTACTGTATCGATATTTTTAGGTATTTATTCAAATGCAGATATTGTGGAGGTTCATTTTCGTTTTACTTTTTTGTTTATATTTTATTTATTATTATTTAACACTCTTATTAAATAATGTTAGTTCCTTTGTTGGGATCGCGCAAAAATACTGTTCTGATGTTAGTTCTGAACTAATAGAATATGAACATTTGAGCAGGATCTTAGAGAGAGAGAGAGAGAGAGAGAGAGACTCATAATGACAAAGATGGTGAGATCCAGGGAAGTGTGATATTTGCCACTAAATAACAATGGCACAACAATCTCACTTCAACATTTTTAATTGAAAAAAAATAAAAATAAAATAGGCAAAATTTGTTCCTGTGCCAAAGTTGTCTGTTTATATTTTTTTAAAAATGACACATTTTTTTAAAGTAAATTTTGTGTGCATACACTCCTTCATTGATAAGAAAAACAAATAAATTGGTCGCTAATTAATGATTGAACCTTTCATCAACAAAAAAATATTACTTAGCTACTCAAATAAGCTCAGTAAACTGGTACATCTGTCACTTGTTTTTGCACAGTTTTAACATTCATTTACATTATTTTGGCCACTTTAACCCACATCTGCACCTGTGTAGTATTTTTCATATTTACATATATATATTTACATATGTATATTTTCACCATATATTTGAATTTTCTATCTTGTAAAATTACTTCGCTTGTACCATACTTTACACAGTATATGCGTATGTTTATATACTCTCTCTCTCTCTCTCTCTCTCTCTCTCTCTCTAGAGTGCTGCTGCTTCTCCAGGAAATGTGCAGTACCATTAGTTTTCAAAGTGCGGTAATCAAACACGGTTATCATGATAATTAGAATTTAAACGGGAATAATAACCGTTGGGAATTTTACCGCGGTTTATCGTTATACTGGTAATCGTTACATCCCTAGTCATAGATTTAAAAAACTAAATAAAATCAATGTAAAAAAAAAAACATCTCTGAGATATTTTGGAAGCAAAGATAACAATTTAAACCAAACTAATGCAATGATATTTAACCCAATATAAAACTCTATTCTGACATGAGTCATTATTGTTTTGTATCCCAGACCCCTGTTAGAAAAGAAACACCTGAATTCAACGTGTCCACATATACAGTGTATGTTTGTCAGTATAAAAAATAATTTTACGAGTCAAGAAAAGTGGACAAATAGTTGGTGGTGGAACTGTTGAATCAGGCTGTGAAAATGTATTAACATAAGGACTACACATCTGAATGGAAGTGCCATCATCCAAACATTTTCTCTCCACAGTCTGTTCAGAGCTAAAGGTGTCTCTGCAGCTTCAACACTGTTTTAATACAACCTGTTTTAATAGCTCACTCTTGCAGCTGTTTTGGCGTTTGTGTATCATGTGTGACTACGGATGCAGTCCACTGAGACGTTTCACTGAAATTAGTTGTTAACGTACTATTATCAACACAGTCTGCAAGTTTCTTCATCGATAAAAGGATGTCTGCACCTCCTCACCTCAGAACCGTTACTGAACTGAACTATTCTGTTTATTCCTTATTGAGGGTCCCCATTAGCCGACGCACAAACGACTGGATAGTCTTGGTGGGTTCCTCTTTAAAAAAAAGTTCACGATATAAAATGACAATACACAGATCCAGTTACAGTAAAAAAAAAATTTAAAAAAAAGAAAGAAAGGAGAAGAGAAAGAAAAAAAACCTATTCCCACTATCCCACACTAGCACTTTGATTTATATCTTGTTTATTCAACTGCAGTCTACAGTTTATCCTTTAAACCATGAATTTATTCAATTTTTGACCAGTTTTGTTTGTCTGTTTGTTTTTTTTATAAATTGCATGGCATTTATTTTTAGCAAAAAAAAGGAAGAAAACGGTATCTGAATTCTCTGTGTGTCCTGAGCATCTTGTGAAGCGACAATATTTTAGTATTTTAACCATACAAACATTATATGAGTGGATGAATAGATAGAATAGAATAGAATAGAATAGAATAAAATTGAGTAGAATAGAATAGAATAAAATTGAGTAGAATAGAATAGAATAGAATAGAAAAGAATAGAAAAGAAAAGAAAAGAAAAGAAAAGAAAAGAAAAAAGAATAGAATAGAATAGAATAGAATAGAATAGAATAGAATAGAATAGAATAGAATACATTCAGACAGCAGGTCTTCATGCACAATTCAGATTTTTGGGTGAAATACGATTTTTTTTGTGCTTGTTCACATTCTACATTAAATGCGACTTCTATCAGTTTTGAGTCTGAACTGAATGTGACCCTGAAGTGACCCACAAGCAATAAAGAGGTCCTGACGTAAAACGTGACCACGCAGACACACACTGTGTTTATGGAAGGAAATATGTTTTTCCTGCCACTCCTTCTCCTGGGACGAAGAATTGTGACGTTTGTCGCATTTCAATGACGTAAAGGTCGGATAAATGCGACCTGGCCGTTCAGACTGAAGTCGCATTGCAAAATATCAGATACGTATCGGATTTAGGACCACATATGAAAGGGGCCTGGGTCGGATTTGAAAAAAAATCAGATTAGTGCTGTTCAAACTGTCTTTAACAGATCGGATACAGGTCACATATGGGCAAAAAAACAGGATTTGGGCCAAATTTACCTGCAGTCTGAACATAGCCTTAAAGTGCAAAAAGACTGTATAGAAATATCATTGTATATAAAAAATACCACTGCAAGATGGCACAATTAAAAAGATTATTAATATTTTTACAAGGAAACAAAATTTGGGAATTAAATGTAAAAAGTGTCACTATAAACCTTTGTAAATTTAGTAAAATCTATATAAGTTTATACTTCTTCCTACTCCTTTTCAACCATGCAAAAATCAGACTTGTGCGTACTAGAAAATAGATTCTGTTCATTTAAATGTTATTTAGTTTTTGTCTTAATTTGCTTCGTTTTGTTTTATTTTGTTTCTTTGCATATATGAAATAAATAAATGAATAAAATAAAATGAATAAAATAAAATAAAATAAAAGCCAAGTGGCCTGTGTGTGTGTGTGTGTGTGTCTCGGGATTCACATTAAATCCGTACAGATTTGACTGCTGCAGTTTGTCACACTTATTTATTTTTGGTCAATGAACAGACTAGAGAAAAAGGTAAGTTGATAGGACCAATATTTTGGGAGATATTAGTAATTTTTTAATACAATAGCCTTACAATCACATTGCTATGCCCAGAAGGCTTTGGCGGCGACTGCTGGACAAATGCGGTACTGCATGCATAAATACACAACAGCATAAAAACGACCACATCTAGAACCCATGGATCCCTACGGGTCAGTGTGTTAGTTACATATAATTTGAGTGAAAATTAAAATACTAAAACCCTGAGTCATATTCCAGTATCTATCTGTTTTGTTGTTTTTTTTTACATATTGTTCTGCCATATGTGTTCTGTTTACCGTAAGTGGAATAAGGTCAGGGAAATTATGCCAATAACGATGTGTGTTTCACAGCAAACGAAATGCATTTAAATTCTGATGCATGAGTCACTCTGTCCATCATCAGCAGTGACTCCGCTGAAAAGGCCTTTCAGGAACATAATGAACCTCCCACCTCTTCTCATTTTCTTTTGGGTTAAAAGTGGCTTTTAAAAGCTTAAAATGCAAATGCAGATCCATTCTCCTTATTATACTACTCCGCTGAGGGTAGTGAGCTCTAGAGTTCCTCCTCTCTTCTGTCAGTGTTACGTAAGTGCTGGGTGGGGAAGGGGCTCATGGGCTGCACCCCCCCCCCCTGCAGAGACAGAAGACGCCATGCTCAGCTGAAGCGACCGTTCGGGGGGGGGGGGGGCACTGGGCTCAGACAGCTGAACGCTCACAGCCCTCCCAGGCCTCCAGTGACAGCACGGCCAATCAGAGAGGACGCTGCCGGCACTAAACCGCTGGAGGCCACCGTCAAGACAGATTGCCGGGTATCAAGTCAAACTGTGTGTACAAAATAATTACAGGGGGTGCACAGCAAGAGACACAACCTAAACGCGTTACTTAACAGCTCTAGAAAGAGTACGGAAATGATCGATGTTTGGGGAACGCCGATCTATACGAGAAAGCATCGATCTGACACTGAGTTCCAACATAAAAACATACTTATGAAGTCAAAGAAACACAAACCCACAGATTCATACTGTAACTGTGATATTATGAAACTGCAAATAAGATGAGATAATATTTTGTGTAAATATTGATTATTATCCTCAGTGCTGAAGGCGAGGTGACGGAATATCAATTGAATATCAGAATTTATATACATTATGAATTATTCAAAGTGCTTTACAAAGATAAAAACTTTAAAAAAATAAATGACAAGTTACAAATGAAAAGACAAGAATGAAGATGAAAATGTTAAAATACAGAATTTTAAACAGAATACTAAAAACAAAACAGTTAAAATTAAACATGATCTTTCCTTCTAAAGTGCTTGGCTGTCAGGTTGAGGTTCAAGAAAATGAGAATTTAAAGAATAAATTGCCTGATTTTTAAAAATATGTTTTGAAAATGATTAATTGCAGCAGTAAGCAAAGGCGGACACTGTATCAAGAGGATGATTTAACAATTCTGTTTGAAATTACTACTGTAAACACAGGTATTTTGTTAAAGAGGGGCAGAACAGATAAGATTGTTCTTCTTTCTGCTTCTTTTCATTCATAATTTGGTAAATTTGCTGAGATGGAAACGCAAGTGATCCTTTTCTGTCTTTTATCTTATGAAATAAATAAATGAACAAATAAAAACAGAGAAAAGAGTATAAATAAAATTCTTCTACTTCTTCCTCCAGTATGTTAATCAAGAGCGGTGCCCTCTGAAGGTTTCATGCGGTTTTGTACGTGTAACACTGATACGTTCAACACCAGGAAAACTGAACTGTACATAAACTGCAACGACCACTTTTATCGAACTTAAAGGAGTGATATTTGGCTTTTTTAAATGGAATTATGCATTTTCAAACATTTCTCTGTGGTCTCCATGAACTGTAAATCAGTGGTTCCAACCTTTTTTTGGTTCGTGACCCCATTTTAACATCACAAATTTCTAGTGACCCCAGACATTCAAAACTGACTTTTTTTTTTTTTTTTGCTAAAATTATTTTTTATTTATTTATTTTTTGTTTATCATGTAATAGTTTGCTATACTATGTTGCAAATAAACTTTAATTTTAGAGGACATTTAGTCTATATAATGTATATTAATATGGACGGAGGCAGAAAAGCCAGGTGTAGATTACTGCACAAAGTGAGAATTGGATTTTCCTCGGTCAGGATATGTACAGTCAGTCCAGCTTGGATTTACAAGGCTGACAATTAACACTGAACAAACAAGAACTCAAACTATGAATTATGAAAGAGCTGCAGCATCTGAAACTGACCACAATGAACGTTTGACAGATAAACAGAACCACAGTGCTGCAGTTTCAGACTCACAGTTTATCTTTTATGGATTGCGACTGTCTCTGTCAACTCACCATATATTTTTCATTAGTATGTTTTTTTATTATTTTTATCCATTACTAGAAATTTCAGACAACCCCATTTGAATTTCTGGTGACCCTACGTGGGGTACCGACCCCAAGGTTGAAAAACACTACTGTAAATGCTCTGCTTGGGTCTGAATTCATCATTAATTCAACTCCACAGGTCCATCTTTCATTTCAATCCGACATTGACAAAGACGAAAACGAAGGGAATTTTATCCATAATTTTTTATACATTTGTTAGTTTTGTAACCACACAATACAGTTTCAGTTAGTTATGTTTTTATTTTCTTTTAATTATAGTTTTAATTTATTTCAGTTAACAAAAATGTTTTTACAATTCTAGTTTTCGTCATTTCGGTAGTTTTCGTTAACGATAATAACCTTGCTGTAAACTGCTTCCATGGTGACTACGGAGCCTCTGAACGTCCAAATGGGTCATATCTGATGACCATGAAAAGACGACAAGCTGTATTTTACACCAATTATTAACATGTATTGATAGGATTAGTGGATCAGAAGTTATTAAACATTTTAGATCAGTACTTTGTTAACAAGTGGTGCCAGGCACAACAAACCCCGCCACTCGTAGTATTTCCCCCATTATAAGTAAATGAAAAGATTAAAAAAAAAAAATCACAAAAAATTTGAAGTTTGACCTTCTTTACCCAAATGTAATGAAATCTATTCTGGGTCACTGGCAATCTATAAACACAATTTGGTCTGAATTCAACCAACAGTTTTGCTGCTAAAGTGTTAAAGGAGTGATATTTTGCTTTTATATAAACAGAATTCTTCATTTTCCAACCTTTCCCTGTGGTCTCCATAAACTGTAAATGCTCTGCTTGGGTCTGAATTCTTCATTCATTCAACTCCACAGGTCCATCTTCAACCCTATTTCTGAGTAATGACACCAGAAAGGTGGTTTGGAGCGCTGGCCCTTTAAATGCACATGAGCCACTTCAGGCCCCGCCCCCTCCTGGTTGTTGGCTGTGCTGCTCCGTCCCGTTCAACCAACAACTGAACATTTTAGGTAATCGGCTCCAAGTTTGGACATATTTTCAGTTTTTACTACAACCGCTGCTGCTGACAAACAATTACGCCGTACTCGGAGAAATGTTCGTGGAAAGTCTGGACCTTATATGTGCAAGTGTCAACTAGTTATAAAACGTAACAAATTAGGCAGGAATTCAAACAGGTTGTAGAAAGGAGGGTTCAAATTCAGACTTTTGGAACTATTAGGGTCCAAATACACAAATAAATGAACCATAGACTAATAAAAGTGGGTTTAAATAAATATGAGCCCTTTAAGATAAATTCTTAAAATGCCACGTTAGAGACTGATCTTTTTTTTCTGCGCACCACGTTTGCATCTCCTCTCCCGTTCTCATTTCTTACAGTTTTTAATCTATTCAAATTACAGCACATACTGTTTCTCGTATCATTTAATCTAAGTGTGAAACTGAGCCTTTAAATAGTAATCAGTGTCATGTCACTAAAACTCTCATTAAAACAAGTACTAATCAAATTCTCTAAGGGTTGTTAACAGCTCCCTGAGGCAGGTTTAACAGCAAAAGCACACTGCTGAACCTGATGAGAAAAATCATTACAGTATCGTCTGTGTTACTCATCTACGTGTATTGATTATTGACCCCATTCTCAGTCAGAGGGATTCTTTCTTCCCGATTCTCACCATGACGATGGGTCGATCGGAGAAAAATTCACTGCTTTTCTCAACATTTGTTCTGATTGGAAATGCAGAAACAAAAGCTGGTGCCGCTCCATCTGAGGGGGGCTTTAGCATAAGGGGGGAGTGGTGCATTACGACGCCACGCTAGAGAAGAGCCACTGTGATGAACCAGCAGGGTGGGCGTGTTAAAGAGCACGTCTGTCGCAGGGTTGAACCGTGGAAATACTCCAGGAAGTCAGAGCCTCAAGGCCGACCGCAGAAAATGTCTGGCATTAACCTTTTAGAGTTTATACAGACAGAGATAACTTCATTTATCCCACAATGTGAAAGTCAGTTAACAGTCCCCAAATGAGGTTTAAGAAGACATAATAAGCAAAACACACAACACAGACACTGGACATTTAAAAAAATATATATATTCAATTTTGATATCAAGATTTCGAAAATTCGAAGATTTGTAAATGAGGAAAAATACTGAGTATGACCCAAAGTTTATGATGGGAGTGAATTAACCCATCTAATTTGCATAATGTTACATCACAGGGTGGCGGCCATATTGGATTGCATAACTTTTAGAGAGAACTAAACTTTGAACATCTTTACATATACATTTTTTTTGTTATCTTATCCTTTAAATAAATGAACTTGAACATTAGTAGAAGGTAAAATACAGTAGGTTTTACAGTGCCCCCCTCAAAAAATAAACTTCGGCAACTGGGGGGCGTTATAGTGCTCTGTAGGTAACGCCCCCTCACCTCACCATTATTATTTGGGGAGTAGGGCTGTGTATTGGCAAGAATCTGGCGATAAGATACAAATCACAATACTAGGATCACAATACGATATATCACGATACTGTTAAAAAGGCATTTTTAAATTGGTTTTCTTTCTTTTTTAAAAGATTATACCCTGGAAGAATGGAATTACACCAGAAATATGCACAAATACTAAACACATTTTTATCTGATCACAACAGGATCAAATGTTATATCACAAAATTTTCCTCTGTTAAGACTTGAATTCTGTTTTACAGACATTACAGTTTCAGATCCTGTTCAAATGTTCATATTCTATTATTATTTTAGTTCAGAACTAAAATCAGAACATTATTTTAGTGCAATCCCAACAAAGGGCCTGACATTATTTAATAAGAGTGTTAAATAATAATAAATAAAATATAAACAAAAAAGAAAAACAAAATAAAAATTAATCTCCAAAATACCTGCATTTGAATAAATACTTAAAAACAGCGATACAGTACTTTTTAATATCGATACAGTATTGTGAAATGAAATATTGCGAATATTGCAGAACCGATATTTTCTTACACCCCTATTGGGGAGCGGTGCAGTAAATAAATAAGAAAGTGATGTGATGGACCTCAATGCAGACCAGGGTGAGGTGGGGGGGGGGGGGGGGTACAGGAGACGTACACTGACCACTGAGATAACATGCTGGTTGTAGGAAACCCACAGCACAAGCAACGCTGGAAACAAATGTTCGTCTGATATGGATACAACATGAGTAGGGGTGTAAGAAAATATCGGTTCTGCAATATATCGCGATATTTCATTTCATGATACTGTATCAATATTAAAAAGTACTGCATCGATATTTTTGGAGCTGAAACTGATTAATCAATTAGGTGCTTGACGCGAATGCAAAAATTCATGATTCGATTAATCGACTCGAATTGATTGGAAGGAGATATTCTATTGCAGTTGTCCTGAATTGAAGCTTCACAATAAGCGTCCGTGTGAAACACAACAGTGGAACCAATGTTTAACAGCAGAGAAATGAAGGAAACAAAGCTTTGATTCAGGAGAATTGTGGTTATTGTGGTTAATTATTTTTTGGATCACTTGAGTCGATTAATCGGTTGCAGCGCTAATATTTTTAGGTGTTTATTCAATGCAGATATGGCGGAGATTCATTTTTGTTTATATCTTATTTATTATTATTTAACACTGTTGTATTAAATAATGGTTATTTGAAGGATCTAAAATCACTTTTTACTGTCTGAGAGGCAGATGGTAGTTCTTTTGTTGGGATCGCACAAAAATGTTCTGATGTTAGTTCTGAACTAACAGAATATGAACATTTGAACAGGATCTTAACCTGTAATGTCTGTAAAACAGTATTTCAGTTTGAACACAGGAACATTTTGTGATATAGCATTAGATCCTGTTCTGATCAAATAAAAATGTGTTTAGTATTTGTGCAGATTTCTGGTGTAATTCAATTATTCGAGGAAATAATCATTTTTAAAAAGAAACAAAAAATTGCTTTTTTAACAGTATCATGATATATCGTATTGTGATCCTATTATTGTGATTTGTATCGTATCGCCAGATTCTTGCCAGTACACAGCCCTAAACATAAGACTGACTAACCCCCCCATTTGTGCCTCAGCGCCTCCCTCTCTGCTTTCTCCATCCAAACGCCCCCCCAGTGTTGAGAAACACTAGTCAAAGTTATGTTGCTTGTAACGATATTGCGACTATTGCGCTTAAAGGGTTAACCCCAAAAGCCCAGTTGGATAACCTGCATTGTTTTATGACGTGCGTCGTAACAGTCGACCCCCGGTCTATCCAATATGATTTAAAAAGGTTCTTGTGAAGTGTGTACTGCAAAGTCAGTCTGATCAGAGAAAAGTACAAATAAAGGAGACAAAAGGAAGAAGAAAAAAAAAAGTGCAAATATGAAGGGCTGGAGAAATGATTTACCATGCAAACAGACAGAGAGAGGCAGGGTGACACGAGGAGAGAGAGCGAGAGGAGAGTGACAGGCGGAATATTCTCCAGCCTCTTCATCTTGTAGATAGATGGGAGCTCCTTCAATAGAAGGCCAGGATTCAAAGTGACAAACAAGCTGCGTTTGGATCAGAAAACCCTCAGGCGACAGAACAACCCAACGCACCAAACAAAAAAAGAGCAGGACGGAAAGAAAGAGGAGCAAAAGCAGTAAAGAGTGATCATGGGGGGGTGGTAATTACACAAACGCAGACACGCTGTCCTCTAAACGACCTTCAAAACAACTGCAGTAATTCATTAATGTAACCACTTGTTTGAATGAATGATGAACAAATGTTTGCATGTGTAACCTACGCGTTGCATATATCAGGCTATCTACAGGTTTGAGGACGGCAAATTTACGACTTTTTAAAGACATTTTTTAATTAAAGACCTTGGCCATAAATAACAGAGTAACAGGCCTCAGTTATTGTGTTGGACCATCGGAACCATGTTTACATCCACTAACGTTCCATTTCCATTTGGCCGTGACTAATGTTCATGCTACTGAAGGTGAAGCTGCTAAAGCTCATACCTGACACCAGCCACAAAAAAATATTTTGACTGAATGGTTGAAATAAACATAGATAAGCTCAGATTCTTCAAACCAACCGAATAATTTCAACTAACACTAAAAATGAACTCCTCTAAATAAAAATTACATTAAAGCTAATTATGCACGGTTATAAACCAAACTGTAAAACTGATTAAAACAAAAATGGATGGAAATTTCAAATACGCCACACAGGAAGCAAAGCCTCTGAGCAAGGCATTACGTCTGTTCCTGCCTCTGTGAAGCTCTTAGTCTGCAAGGTTTCCATTTGTTCATTAGTGTATTGCAATAAGGGTGGTGTTAGGGGGAAAATTGTGTGCACAGCAAACCTCACGCTGCAAAGGTAAATATAGAAAGCTTTCCATGCACTTTAAAGGTCTGCCATTAATTTCCACTGAGGCTCCTTTTGACATTTACATAAAATAGCCATTTGAGGAAATCCCACTGAAGCTGAAGACAGATCCATCGGACAAGAGACTCAGTTATTATTACCAAAATAAAATATTAAACCATATTCAACCGTGCCCCCTGTTCCAACTGACAACTTTAAAAATACTCAAATATGCCGGTTTAATGAATATTTTTTATCTAAAACCAAATGATGTTTCAGTCTCGTCTTGTTTTGGGTTCTGAAAGTATGTCGTGTATAACCCACAGACCGGAACATCAGCCTCCGGCCATGACACAGTCAGAAAGTCAGATGTAATGATGACAACATCCCCTGTTTCCTGACAAACCTGGCTCCCCCAAACACCGCTCATCTCTCTTCATTTTGTTGGGACGCTCAGATAATCTATTGGTGTGATATTCTGAGGACGGCGGCCCAGTAATTAAAAACCAGCTTCCCCTGAGGCCTTTGTCCTTGGTTGCTGGCGAGGAAGTTTCTGGAGGCTTCCCTGGGGGGTTGAGGGTGGTAGAGGCAGTGAGGTTGGGGGGGGGGGGGGGGGGGGGGGGGGGGTGCGGTAGCGGTGGGGGGGGGGCAACAGCTGGCCCGCCTGGCAGATTGCAAATTCATCTGTCTCTGTACCGCTGCCGTGGCATTTTAATGGTCCGGCTGGTTCCGCATTTCAATAAGTTGGGAGTGAAGACACAGCTACCAGACAGAAGGCATAAAAAGGCAAAATGTCTGTTTTTGGTCACAGTGAAATTAGACAATCATTTTACGAAAAACAGAGTGTGTTTTAATTTCGATAACTGCTTTGGTCAGCATCTGTCTTAACTTAGACATTTAACTACTGTTTACCAAAAATGACAAAACTGCCTGAAAAAAGTAATGACTTATCAAAACCAATACAAACATTTCTATGTTGGAGCGCTAAAACTAAAGCATGAAGATTGTCAAGTTTCTGGATAAACATTAAACAAAACAACATTGCAGAGTTTGTTTCATTTACAGACCCATGGAACAAGGACTTCATGGTGCATTCAGGTGCACCTCATAAACACGAATGGCTGAAAAAGGCTGTTTGAAAAAGGAAAATGTATATGTCTTTGTCTTATTTTCCTTTGTTTACGTGTGCATACCTTACATTTAAAAGGATGTTTAAAACTAAGGTATTCAATAAATATAAAATATTAGGATAAAATAAGCCAATTATCAGTATAAATCTAAGATGCTGCTTAGATTACAGTATTTATTTTATTTATATTATTGTTTAAAACGGTGCCATCCTTTTATATGGTTTTGTTTTGGCAACTTTCCTTCTTGTAAATAGGGTAGGCATAAATAAGCTGTTGCTTCAGCCTGTCTCACTTTTGTGTTTCCTGCTACAGCACCCCCTGGTGGCAGTTAGCTCGTATAAATCTATACTCAAGCTGCATCGCTGTATAAGCCGCAGGGTTCAAACCGAGAAAAAAGTAGCAGTTATATAGTCCGGAAAGTACGGTATATCATGTTCTGTTAAATGGACGAAGAAACTACTACTACATCTGTCTTTTCCTTCTTTCAACAGTTTTTTTAATTAATTAGATGTCAAATCATAATATTATGTTTATTTATTAAATAAAAGTAATTACA
>NC_043960.1:5461514-5464213 GCF_902148855.1 Sphaeramia orbicularis
CCCAAAGCTTTTAATTTGGCGGTCAGCTACAGGGCCATTGGTCCTATTTTTCATGGAGTTGCAAAAATATCCAGTCAGCTGGACACCCTGCATTTTATTTTTGAAGTAAAGCAACATGTATTTACTGATACACTGTGTGAAAACTATAAATATTTTTTTTAATGCTGCTATACTGATGTTTTGTCACATGTTAACATACTGTAATATTTAGTTATTACTCACTTTATGGAGATAATATGCAAAAAAAAAACACAACAAAAAAAACCTGCAGCCTAATAACAATAACAAGCAACTGATTTATACTCAAACATGTTAGTGCAGATCAGATTATCAAGAACAGCAAAGTTACAGTAATAATATGAATTGCATGTATGGGATGGTGCATAGGCATCTGCTGTGTTGGCTGATATGGAACCTAAAACAATAAAAATCCATGAATATACAAGAGAACAGCTGGAGAATAGCTGTCTACGGTAGTGACCCACTGTGCATGAAAGGGTTAAGGAAAAAATCTTGAGTTAAGCCAAAAAAATCTTCAATTAAGTAAAAAAATCTTGAATTAAGCCCAAAAAAATCTCAAATTTAGCAAAAAAAAAATCTTGAATTAAGCAAAAAAATCTTGAATAACAACTTAAATTTTTTCTCTTTGTTTTAGTGCAAAAAATAACATTAAATTATGAAAATATTTCCATTTCCAAACTATCCAGGAACAATAAAATGTAAATAACCTGAACAACAATGAACCTGAAATGTCTAAAGAAAATTCAGCACAATTTTGAACTCTTTTCTGCCTGTTCCTCAGTGTTTAGTGTCTTTGTAGATCCGATCCATAATGCACATGTAGAAATGATAAGTTGAGGCAGAATATTGTTAAAACTGCACTTATTTTTCTTAAGAAATTTCAGGGTTTGTTTTTTTTCAGGTTATTCACATAGTTTATAAAGTAAGTATTTCATAATTTAATGGGTGTTTTTCTGCACTAAAAATAAGACAAAAATTTGGAGTTGTCATTATTTATAGTTATTATGTATTATTTTACTGGTCCGGCCCACTTCAGATCAAACGGGGCTGAATGTGGCCCCTGAAAGAAAATGAGTTTGAGACCCCTGTCATAATCGAACAGCGCAGACATGGTTTTCAGACTTCCCTTTTCTCTCTGCATTTTCTTCTCTCCACATCTTCAAAATAAAAGTACACATGAATGAATAATGAAGAGGATGTTATTCTGGAGCCAATGTTAACATCCATTTTAATTGCATCCTATTTATAAACTTCAAATAAACTCTGCGAAACCTTGTTGCATCCTCAGCTTAGGGTTTCCATAGCGACACAGAGCCTCTTAAGTCCTGATGTTCAGTTGGGAAAAACCAGAGTCTCCAGTGATGTACAGTAGCACTGGATATCCGTCAGGGTTTTACAACATTACTTAACATAAAAGACAGTGTGAATCTGTCCAGACATTTCACTGAACGCTCTCTGTGGACAATCATTTAATGACTCAGTTTGGGTTGATTATGTATGATACTAAAGAAAGCAGTGAAGACTTCTACTATAATTGTTTGTGATTATTTGCCCAGGACTAAACCAAGGAAAGTCATATTCTCCCTTTGTGCAGTAATCTACACCTGGCTTTACTGCCTCTGTCCATAATACAGGGTGGGGAAGCAAAATTTACAATGAACATTTAGTTGTTTTTTCTCAGCAGGCACCACGTCAGTTGTTTTGAAACCAAACATATATTGATGTCATAATACCTAACACTATTATCCATACCTTTTCAGAAACTTTTGCCCATATGAGTAATCAGGAAAGCAACGTCAAAGAGTGTGTGATTTGCTGAATGCACTCGTCACACCAAAGGAGATTTCAAACACGTGGAGTTGTCCATAAAGACTGTTTTAATGGAAAGAAGAATGACTATGAGCAAAACTATTACCAGAAAGTCTGGAAGTGGAGGAAGCAACAAAAAGTACAAAAGCTTAAAGCTTCAAATCCAAAATCCTAAAGGATCCAACCAAATCCATCCAGATACCAGGTATTGCCACGGCTTAAGCAAACTACCCAGATGGAAATTATGTATGGACACAGGATGGTGCTCCAGCCCACACAGCTAGAAAAATACAAGATTTCTGCAAATCCAACTTTAGCAATTTTGGGAATCATGTTTATGGCCGCCTTCTAGCCCAGATCTAAACCCTCTGGATTCTGCTATCTGGGGCGTTTTAGAACATGCTACCAATAGAACATCACACAGCAATGTCGACTTTCTGAAAGATACTATTAAAGAAGAATGGGAGAAGTTGTCACCCCAATATTTGAGGAACACTTGCGCAAGTTTCAGGAAGCGTGTGAAGGCAGTATTGAGAAAGAAGGAGGACAATAGAATAAAACATTTTCTATGATGTAAATTTCTTGTGGCAAATAAATTCTCATGACTTTCAATAAACTAATTGGTCATACACTGTCTTTCAATCCCTGCCTGAAAATATTGTAAATTTTGCTTCCCCACCCTGTAATATACATTATATAGACTAAATGTTGTCTAAAATTAATGTATATTTGCAACATAGAATAGCAAACTATTACATGATCAAAAACAAATTATTTTTTAGCAGAAAAAAAAAAGTCTCCATTTTTTAATGTCTGGGGTCGCCAGAAATTTGTGATATTAACCCTTTCATGCATAGTGGTCACTCCAG
>NC_043960.1:5464226-5491726 GCF_902148855.1 Sphaeramia orbicularis
TTAGACATTCCATGTTTTTCTTTTCTGTCTGTTTTAGTCACATGATACACACAGGAGTTAGTACTATATATTAATATATATATATATAATATATAATATATATATATATATATATATAGTGTAAGTACTTTCCATGCATCCACGTCACACACACACATATGCGCTGAAGGGTTTGATTGTGGCTGCTGGCACAACTGTATGTAATGCTTTAATGAGATTTGTAGTGTGGAGGTGGTGTGTCGTTCTCTGTATTATGATTTGGAAATGGAACTAACAGTTTCACATTGTGTTCCGCTGCAGTGCAGGATTCGGAGGCAGCTCTTCAGGAATGAAGGTAGCCTTGTGTGAGATTGTTTTGTTTTGTGCGCCGTCACGCTCGTTTCTAACCTGACAGCAAAACAAATTCTGTAAATGGGACACAAAAGGCTGATAAATTACGAGCATTTCAAAGTTAGTCGACAACACAAACGTCCTCAAAATTCACCTCAAAGCTGCAGTGTTTGATAGTTGGTTTTTTTGTTATCACTGGGCAAAAATCTTTTCAGTCTATTGTGATTAAAGTAATTTTAAGGAAACCAGAATTCAGTCCGCTTGTGTGAGGCCTGTTTCTGAGGCTGCACACTTTGGGTAATCATAGGTGGTTCAGACAGGTAGGGCATTTAATAAGTGACTGACATTTTAATTACCAATCACTGAAGCTTGGAAAACAGGCGTCATTTTTCCTTTACAGCAGGGGTGTCAAACACACGGCCCATGGACCAAAACCGGCCCCCAAAAGGGTCTAACCCGGCCCCTGGGATGAATTTATGGAATACAAACATTTCACTGAGATCTTAACAATCAAGGATGTTAAAATCCTGTTCGTTAAGGGGTCACATACAGACCAACATGATCAGACCAGTAAAATAACAGCATAATAACCTCTCTTTGGTTTAATGGGAAAAAAGTAAAATGACATGAAAATATTTACATTTACAAACTATCCTTTCACAATAAAATGTCCCCACATTCAAATCCAAACTCAAAACTCACCTTTTCAGAATAGCCTACCCCCATAACTCTAATCTCCATTCTACAACTTCATTTCTATATATAGTAATCATTTTTTTTATCTGTTTATTTCTTTGTATTTTATGATTGTTTGTTTATCTTGTTGTACAGTGTCCTTGGGTGTCTTGAAAGGTGCTTATAAATAAAATGTATTATTATTATTATTAATAACCTGAACAAATATGAACAACATCAAATGTCTTCAGAAAAATAAGTGCAATTTTAACGCTATAATAGATCCAGTGTGATCTGTAGGTTGTTTTAATAATAAGCGGAGACAAAATACTGTTAAAATTGCAATTATATTGGGACAAATGGATCAGGTTTGTATCCTTTTTTTTTTTTTAAATCTATGACTTTTCCGACATTCAGAAAAAAGCTACAAACATAATTTATTGGCTTTTACAACAGAAGGTAACTCAAAGAGGAGCCTCACATAGTGTTTCATTTATTGCTCAACAGGTAAAAGCGTAACCTTTTACATAATTACAGACTGATGATTAATTTATTACCTTTTATGAGTTGTCCCATTAATAACAAACGCGTCTGCGATACTGTAATTACCATGGCAACATCAGTGAAGGCCAGCAAGAATCTGGTTGACAGTGAAAGTTGTCAACACTTTGATTTAATAAACCACGCATGCCTCGACTAATTAAAAGCCTCATTACTCAACAAACACCACAAAGCGGTGTCCTCTCCTCCTTCCTCACCTTGAAAGATTTTTTTCCTCCTTCTTCTTCAAATCTCCTCTCCTCTTCATCTGCTCCACTTGTCTACTTTTATCTTCATCCCACTTTATATTTCTTATGCTAACATCCCATCCTTTATTTTTGGTCTTTGTGCCTCATCTCTATTTTATACTTGTCGGATCTTTTTCATCTTCTCGTCTCTACTTCATTTCCACCCCCCCACCCCCCCGCTTCCATTCCCTTCCCTCCTGCTCTATACTTCAGGTCTGAAAATTAGAAAGCAAAGGTGTTCTAAGTCGTACTGTACACGATCAGCGTTTTCTCTGACACCGACGCAAACATGAGTCTGTAAGCGCATACTTTCACACTAATCGGACAAAGTATGTGGACATGTTGAATTCAGGTGTTTCTTTTCTAAACGGGTCTGGGATACAAAACAATAATGACAAATGTAATAATATAGTTTTATGTTGGGATAAATATTGTATTGCATTGGTTAGTTTGGTTTAAATTATCTTTGCTTCCAATAATATCTCAGAGATGGGTTTACTTAATTTTTATATTTTTTTTTATCCATGACTCTGATTTTAATGTTCTTCCTCTAAATTTCTAAAATATTTTTCATGCTCAAACTGTAAATAATCATTTTCTAACCACAGCTAACCATCTACTTTTTTTCACATCTCACTGAGGAAGAAAAGTCCTCCCATTAAACTTTAGGAAAATATTCGATCAATCAATCAATTTTATTTATATGGCACCAAATCACAACAAAAGTATCTCATGACACTTTACATATCGAGTTGGTTGAAACCAGACTCGAGAAAATATTAATTTTTTTATCTCAAATCATCATGAACAGGACATATCATTACAGCTGTAGACATGATGTGTCCCAATATTTTTGTCCATATAGTTTATAAACGTCAATATTTCCTTAAAGTTTAACTCATAAAGACCCAGAGGTAATTTTGTGGCAGTTTCCAAATGAATTTTTAACCTTTCCTAAGTGATTTATCACTTTTTTGTTTGATGTTATGCTCTGTATTTGGCATTTTTAAGTGAAACTCAGGTATTTTCCTATCTTTAATTCACTGATCATATAGATTACAGATTAAAGTTCAGGTTTATTATATCAAAAACAGAGAAGAACCGAAGAAAAAGTGACTATTTTAGGTAAAATTTATCATTAACTGAACACTAAACCCAGTGTGTCCATGCACTGTCCTTGATCCACTCTATGGGTTTTACTGGTGAATCAATGTTGTAGACCACAGGTGTCAAACATGCAGCCTGGGGGCCAAATCTGGCCCGCCAAAGGTTCCATTCCGGCCCCACAGAATGAAAATGCAAAAATTAACCTGAACAGTCGAAGTTGTCAAAATCATTTTGGTTCAGGTTCCCATACAGACCAATGTGATCCCAGTAAAAATAATAACACAATAACCCATAAATAATGACAACGACAAATTTTCTTTGTGAAAAATTATGTGAAAAAAATGTAAGTGAAAAAAATAACATTATACTGTGAAAATATTTACATTTACAGAACTATTCTTTCACAATAAAATGCAAATAAATACACAGATAAAAACAAAGATGAGCAACCTGAAATGTACAATTTTAACAATATTCTGCCTGTTATTAAATGTTTTGTACATTTATGGATCCACTGTGATCTGGAGTTGTGTTAATAATAACAGATGTAATATTATAGAAATTGTTCAAATTTTAGTTCCAAACTCCAAAATTTTAACAATATTCTGCCTGTTACCAAATGTTTATGTAACATTGTGTGTAATGTACATGTATAAATAATAAGTCGAGGCATAATATTGTTAAATTGCACTAATTTTTCAAATGAAATCTGTTTTTTCAGGTTCACATCTTTTTTGTAAAATGTAAATATTTTCATGATTTGAGGGTTTTTTTGTACTAAAACAAAAGAAAAACTTGGATTTGTCATTATTTATAGGTTCTTAAGTCATTATTTACTGGTCTGGGCCCGCTTGAGATCAAATTGGGCTAAATATGGCCCCTGAACCAAAATGACGTTTGACAGCCCTGTTGTAGAAGATGACAGGTTTCCACGGTAACCACAGAGCCTCTGAACGTCCAAATGGGTCATATCTGATGACCATGAAAAGATGAAGAACTGTATTTTACACCAATTGTTTACATGGATTGATAGGATTAGTGGATCAATAGTTATTTAACAGTTCATATCAGTGGATGGTTTTGGTCGTCTGCGGATCTTTGGGTCTTTATGGGTTAAGGGGAGATTTTTCTTCCTCAGTGAGATGTGAAAGAGTAGATGGTTAGTTGTGGTAGAAAATTATTATATACAGTCAGAGCATGAAAAATATTTTAGAAATTTAGAGGTAGAACATTTAAAATCATCGTCACGGATAAAAAAACAAAAACAAAATCAATGTTGAGAGAAATTAAGTCAAAACCGTCTCTGAAGCATTTTAGAAACACAGATAATTTAAACCAAACTAACCAATGCAATGACATTTATCCCAATATAAAACCTATATTATGTCATTAGTCATTATTGTTTTGTATCCCAGACCCCTGTTAGAAAAGAAAACGCCTGAATTCAACGTGTCCACATACTTTTGTTCCATATAGTGTATGTGCTTTGCTGGCAGAACAAAAGCCGAGTGCTGCTTATTTCTGACACCATTGACGTCTTTGTGCACACGTTCTGCTCAGCCCTGCAAATGTTGAAGCTGCAGCTCTTTGATCTCTGCAGGGAGTCGGAGGGTGTTTCAGGAGGAGCTGCAGCTTCACCGGCAGCAGATCTCCACTCACAACCGGTCCACTTCAACATTCACGTTCTCTACAGCATTAAGCACAAAACAAAACACAATACAAAGACCAAGGACTAGGAGACGTTCATATTGTTCTACGAGCACGAGACAGAAGCATCTTATGCAGCTTCATTCTCATTCATTTATTGAGTACTTGTCGACTATCAAATTCAGGGGGTTTCCCTTGGTTTTCAGAGGTCTTCAGTGATGTTAGGTTTCTAGTACTAGACCACCCAGGTGAAATAAACCAGATCACTGAATTGTGGGTAATGCGTATTAGAGCCCGACCGATTAATCGACCCAGCCGATTAATCAGGCCGATTACAGCGTATCACCAATAATCAACATCGGCCAATATGTAGCCGATAAATTAACTTTTTTTGCTGCGCGGAGATTCTGTGCTCGCTGCTCCTGTGTGTGTGTGTGTGTGTGTGTGTGTGTTGCCCGGAGATAGAGGACCTTTAAAGCGAGTTAGTTTCACTTTCACTCCTGCTCGGACAATGATGCTATCATCCCCCCCACAACACAATCATGGAGCTAACCCCCCCCCATCCCGCGAATTTCATGGACTGCTACCGTGCGCTCTGACAAGGATGGAAACGCTAACCCCCCCCCCTCGTCTTATGAAGTTAAATATGACCCCCCCCCACACACAACACCCATGTCCATGCACGTCCCTGTCTACCTCACAGTTTCATTCTGCCAGCAGGCCTGGGTGTTAATAGTGTAGGGGAGACTGGGGTCAGTTGTAACTCTTGCAGTTGCTCCAATCAGGAACAACTTAGAACTCACCTAATTCACTCTGCACATGCTCAGTTTAGTCCTTAGTCCACATAAGAAGTTGTAGTGCCGTGAGGCAGACACATCCAAATTTGTGAGTGAAAACATAATTATGTGGTCAGTAACATTTTTGCTCTAATTTTTTTGGGATCGCATAGTTTGCATTTGAAAGTTGTGTAAATTATATTTGTGAGATAAACAAAGATTTATGCAACTGTTTATCCACCTGTCCACAATTATCTAATATAAGATTATTATATCCTGTGTAGATCAGTGTTCTTATTTCATATATCGGCCAATATATCGGATATCGGCCAATATCGGATATCGGCTTTTTTAGCCCCTAATATCGGTATCGGCCCCAAAAATCCCATATCGGTCGGGCTCTAATGCGTATAAGAACGAAGGAGGAAAAGCGATATCCAAACTGTATCAGCGATTGGTGTCTAAACAGGAAAAACTTCGACTCTGTATATTAGAGATAAATGGAGAAAAGAACTGTTGGTAGAATTAAGTGATGATACATGGAATGGAATATGTCAAACTCAAGTGACTACATCTAATCCAGAAAATTGGAAAGTATTTTGTTGGAAAAACATAATGAAACTTTTTATAACACCAAAGATCCAAAAGGCTTCGCTTTCATTACTTCAGCCCTGTTAGAGGTTGTGTGGTGAGCAGGATGTGGGTCATGTGCATGTTTTTTGGCGGGTGCACAAAATTATCCCAATATTGGAATATATCAGCGAAGAATTTGGAAAAATATTGGGATATGAACTACCAAAGGACATGTTCTGTGTTATATTTGGGTCATTTTGATAATAACCAAAATCACTTCAGTTCTTCCATCAATATCTATGTCCACTGTACTGACAAAAAACAGTGCTTTTAGACATTCCATGTTTTCTTTTCTGTCTGTTTTAGTCACGTGATACACACAGGAGTTAGGACTGGATTGCATAACCATTGTTTTTGATGACTTCTGATAGTCTAATAATTTTTTCCGTGACTGTATATATTGTACTAATAATTTCTTTCCTGCTGCTTTTATTATACTTGTATGGTGCAGCTGTAACACACAATTAATTTCCCCCTAAAGTTTTCTGATTCTGATAAATTAACCATAAAATAAAAAATCCAGGGTGGCGTGATTTTTAGCTTTGAGTTAAGGCTAATATTAGCCCTCAGCTACTATCGATGACAACTTCTACTGAAACTATAGTTTGCACATCTATTTGTAACTGAAACTATAAACTATAGAACAACACACATTTACAACACATGACCCACATAAATGCAATGCAATGTAATCTGATTTCTCACCTGTACGCTAACAAGCTGAAATGTTCACATTAGCAGACTCTCAACGCTTTTTTTTTTTCAAATGACATAACAATATAGAGGGATTAAAAATACATTGCACAGGAAGGGGGATTACATTAACACTGCCCACCATCAGTCTAAATCCCAACATGCCGTGTGTGTGTGTGTGTGCATTCCTCAGTATTGTGTGTAGCCGTCGGTCAGATTTATCCCCCGGTGGCTTTTAAACTGACTGACTGAAAGCACAAAACAAGACAGAAGAGAGATGAATGAATGAGAGAGGCATTGTGGAGGGCGGGAGACGGACAGAAAAAGAGATCAAGACAAATAAGAGGCAGACACATCTCAGAAGCCGAGGAAAAAAGAGATAAAGCGAGAGGAGAGAGAAATGTACACAGAGGGGAATGAGAGGATTCCACTAATTGTAGCCTGGGGGCTTGTTGGGCAGACAGTCCATTACTCAGACCTCACCAACAGGTAACCTACTTAACACACACTGCTAAAAAGAAAAAGTGCTGATGAGCCCGAAACTGCTTTCCACCAGACATTCCTCTACATCTACAGCATCAGCATTTCATTGAACCATCGTGGCCCCTCTGATGAATGCCGGTGCTGGTTCAGGGAGTTAGAAGGCTTTCTCTGCACAAAAAAAACTAAACCAAACACTGAGTGGAGCTGCAGCTCGGCCGTCAAGGAGCATGACCTGAAAAGCAGCAAATCGAGTTCACACCCTGTTTCTTCCTGTTCTCGGAACGTCACAGGGTTTTTTCTCCTTTGGTTTAGTTTGTCAAGGGTCCACAAGGATTTTACTCCAACAAAAACAAGTTCGTTTTGGATCTTTAAGTCCATAGACCAGTGGTTCCCAATATTTTTTAGCTCGTGACCCCATTTTAACAATCACAAATTTCTGGCAGTGACACGGTGGTGCAGTGGTTAGCACTCGTGCCTCACAGCAAGAAGGTCCTGGGTTCGATTCCAACACCAATCGACGGGGAGGGTGTGGGACCTTTCTGTGTGGAGTTTGCATGTTCTCCCTGTGTCTGCGTGGGTTCTCTCCAGGTACTCCGGCTTCCTCCCATCATCCAAAGACATGCACTAATAGGTAATTGGTTAATCTAAATGCCCATAGGTATGAATGTGAGAGTGATTGTTTGTCTCTATTATGTTCAGCCCTGAGATGAACTGGAGACTTGTCCAGGGTGTACCCCGCCTTCGCCCCCATGTAGCTGGGATAGGCTCCAAGCGACCCCCATGACCCTAGTGAGGATAAAGCGGGGTTCAAGAAAATGAATGAATGAATGAAATTTCTGGCAACCCAGACATTCAAAACGAGAACTTTTTTTTTTTTTTTTTTGCTAAAATTTATTTGTTTTTGATTCATGTAATAGTTTGCTATCCTGTGTTTCCAAATAAACGTTAATTTTAGAGGACATTTAGGCTATATAACTATATATTATTATGGACGGAGGCAGTAATCCAGGTGTAGATTACTGCACAAGAGAGAATTTTATTTTCCTTGGTCAGGATCTGTACAGTCAGTCCAGCTGTGATTTACAAGGCTGACAATTAATATCTGAACAAACAAGAACTCAACATAGGAATATGAAAGAGCTGCAGCATCTGAAACTGACCACAATGAACATTTGACAGATAAACAGAACCACAGTGCTGCAGTTTCACACTCACAGTTTGTCTTTATGTATTTGTGACTGTCTCTGTTAACTCACATATATTTTTACCTCTGCCACGAGGTATTGTGATCGCTTTGCTTTGTGTGTTTGCATGTTTGTTTTCTTTGTTAGCAAGATAACGCGAAAGTTACGGACAGATTTTCAGGAAATGTTGATACTGGCACAAGGGAAGAAATTATTAAATTTTGGTGGTGATCGGGGGTGGGGGGTGGGTGCCACGGTGGCCCACTGTATCTGCCTCGGCGGAGGTCTGCGCTCTCCGCGTGCTTTTCTTGTTTATTAGTTATTGTGGGTGTTTTTTTTTTTTTTTTTTTTTTATCAATTACTAGAAATTTCAGGTGACCCCATTTGAATCCAGGGACCCCATGTGGGTCCAGACCAAAGGTTGAAAACACTGCCATAGGGTTTGTTGTGGTGCCCATGTATCATATTTTGTCCGACAGTTCATACATACTTAACCAGCTTGTCCCATCCACACAATAAAGCCAAAGTCAGTCCACATTTTGGATTTAAACAATGCAAATGGTGCATCTTTCAGTTCACTTCGCCGCTCAAATCCACCCATATTAGTGTCGGTTGTTTGTTTCGTCTTTCTCTGTGACTTCAGCCCAATTTTCAGCCAACTCGTTGAAGGAGCGCCCCCTGGATGGACATGTAAAATGGTGACGACTCACTGAAGAGGAATGCTGAAAGAAACTTTTACAGCAGCTCTACTTTCATAATAGATTTTTTAAAAAAACAATACGGAGCAAGAGCACATCGATAATCACATCGTAAGATTAGATATCGGGATAGTTTGCCATATCAGTATTTTGTCACACTCCAAATAATAATAATCGATCATTTAAGGAGGCACAAAGAATAGCAGTAGCATTAAAATAGAGCACAAATCCAAACATTAACTCATAAAGACCCAGAGCAAATGCTAACCGTTCTAAGCAACTTATCACCATTTATTCTAATAGTATCCACTGTATTTTGCCTTTTTCAGCATAAATCAGGCATTTTATTATTCATTCACTCATTCATTCATAACCTTTATTTAAATTCGGAGATATATTGAGGACACAACCTCATTTACAATATAGCCGAGACAGAACAAAACATCTGAAACATACAGTGGACATATCAGAAATACCAAAAAGTAAAAGTGACAAAGATGAATTAAAACAAGAGATGTCTACTTTAAAAACAGGAGCAGCTGGAGGTAAAATAAGATGGAGTTATGGATTTAAAACATAATATTTGTAACATACAATGCCATATCAGAAGCACCAAAAAGTAAAAGTGATAAAGATAAACTTAAAACAGACATCTACTTAAAATATTATATTACATTAAATTTACTGATCATGTAGATGTTTGTGAAAACGCAAAGGTAAATTCAAAGTTTATCATATCAGAAATGGAAAAAACTGAAGAAAAAGTAACTTTTTCAGCAAAAATATCAGTAATTGAATGTAAAACTATGTGTGTCCATCCACTGTCATTGATCCAACTCCATGGGTTTTACTGGTGAATCAATGTTGTAGAAGTTGACGGTGTTTCCACGGTAACTACAGAGCCTCTAAAATGTCCAAATGGGTCATATCTGATGACCATGACCATGAAAAGATGACTGAAAGAAACTGTATTTTACACCAATTGCACTGGTCAACAACAAATTTATGTTTAAGTTTTTTAAGTTGATTTAGGATCATTTTGGTGTGCTGAATCCAAAAATCACATTCATTTTGCTCAATCA
Organism: Sphaeramia orbicularis; assembly: GCF_902148855.1. NCBI lineage: Eukaryota > Metazoa > Chordata > Actinopteri > Kurtiformes > Apogonidae > Sphaeramia > Sphaeramia orbicularis. The sequence goes on from NC_043960.1 coordinate 5,474,323, forward strand.
GGTCAACTTTCTGAACTCTGCTACATATTGGCTTTTGAACATTTTTGCTTACATTTATGGGCATTTCACATCATATGATACAAAATTCTTTCATATTTCTTGCAATAAACGAGTTCTGAAGATTTTACTTTGCCAATTTATGATTAATGTTTTTTTTAATATTACAGGTGAATGAAATGGCTTCGACTAGAAGATCTTGCAAAAATAAGCCTGACGTATTCTGCTACATCTGCGGTGAACACACCATTGTACCTAACAGGAATCAAGTCACAAGTTTCATAAAGTGTGGCTTACCAATCTATTTTCGTATTAAAACTTGGTGACCAAGATAAAGTTGGGCGCAGATTATGAGAAGATCAAATTTTTCAAAATTGAATTAGCAAAAAAAAATCTGACCTGATTGAGAAAAGATGTAATTTTTTGGATTTAGCGGTGCAAAATGGTCCTAATTCAGTTGAAAAAACCTAAACAACTTGCAAAAAACATTTTTTTGTACCCAGTGTAATTTACATGAATTGATTGGATTAGTGGATCAACAGGTATTAAACAGTTTCAATGCTTTTGGTTGATGGTTGGGTTTGGATCTTTATGGTTTAATTCACATGTAATATGATCAACCACTTTATGAAAACGCTAAATAACCCTTAAAACATGTTGCATTTTCTATTTAATGAACACCTCTTTTGCCACAAGTGTCAACAGCTCAGTCAAATATTGGTGTTTCCGTATATGTTTTTCAGCTTTTAGCCTTAGCATAAGACAAACAAAGGCCCCAAAGCCAACGCTGAATGAGTTCTGCTGCAGTCCTAGTAAAGCGAAGTGGTAAAAGGACAGATGCTTTATGAGAGATATTTAAATGTTAATCACTGCCTTGGGAACGGTGCCTTAATTTATTTTAAGCTTGAAGGCAATACAAGGGAACACCTGTCATTTTGTGATAAAACAGTTCGCACAGAAGTGGGTACAGCTGAGCAGACATCCCAGTAGCTCCTTGTCAAATGTTCTTCTACAGCTGACAGGTTAAGTCCTCGTCCACTTAGGCTACGTTCACACAGCAGGTTTTAATGCACAATTCGGATTTTTTTTTGGTCAAATCCGATTTTTTGTGTGCTCGTTCATAGTACATATTAACCCTTTCATGCACAAATTATGGGAACCTTAATCACAATTTTTCCTGAGTGTTTTTTATTTCTCTTTAGGCATGAAAAAAAACAATGCGATTAAAATTTTCTTCTGAAAAATAAATAATAATAATTTAAAAAATAACAATAATAATTTAAAAAAAAAATTAAAAATACAAAAAAAATAATGAAAAAAAAACAAACAATTCTTATGAACCTATTTTTCATGAAGTTGCAAAAATGTCCACTCAGCTGGACACCACACGTTTAATTTTTGACGCACAGAAATATGTATTTACTGATAAATTGTGTGAAAACTATGGTGAGGGCTTGTGATTCTGGGGCTTTATGCTCAGGAGAGATCTACATAATGTTACCAATTCATGCCAGAAAAGATATGTAGTGTCCTAAAACTTTAATAAAGACATGTGTAAAAACAACAACAACAACAACAACAAAAATCCATGAATATACAAGAGAACAGCTGTAGAATAGCTGTCCACTGTAGTGACCAGTGGGCATGAAAGGGTTAAATGCGACTTCTATCAGTTTCGAGTCTGAACGTGAATGTGACCCTGAAGTGACCACATACGCAAAAACAGGTCTGATGTAATACATGACCATGCAGACACACACTGTGTTTATGGAGGTAAGTATGGAGAGATGCAGAACTGTGATGTAATTGAACCGTTTTCACTCTAAAACAGGGCTGTCAAACTCATTTTAGTTCAGTTCACATTCAGCCCAATTTAATCTAAAGTGGGCTGGACCAGTAAAATAATAACTGTGAAAAAAGTAAAATTATATTATGATCAGGTTTACATCTACAAAGTTTTCATAAAAATCAGAATAACTGAACAATATTATGTCTCGGTTTATCAGTTTATCATTTACACATGTGCATTACAATCGCACAAACATTTAGTAACAGGCAGAATACTGGTAAAATTGCATTTACTTTTCTTAACACATTTCCGTTTGTTCATATTTGTTCAGGTTATTCACATTTTTTGTAAAAGTATAATTTGGTAATATAAACATTTTCATGTAATTTTACTTTTTCACACCAAAAAAATAAAGAGAAAATTTGGGGTTGTCGTTATTTATAGGCTATTATGATAATATTTTACTGGTCTGACCCACTTGAACTCTAATTGGACTGTATGTGGAACCTGAATTAAATGATTTTGACACTGCTTATTGTTAATATCTTCAGTGTAATTTTTGCATTTCACAAATTCATCCTGTGGACCCTTTAGCGGGCCGGATTTGGCCCCTGGGCCACATGTTTGACACCTGTGCTCTAAACATAGTGAAAAGTTTGGAGTTGACATTATTTCTAGGTTACTATGATAGTATTTTACTGGTCCGACCCATTTGAGATCATATTGGTCCCTGAAATAATATGAGTTTGACAGCCTTGTTTTAGACTGACTAAGAAATGAGACAAGAAAAAAAAAAAAAAAACAGCTGCGCATTAAATACTTTAACTTATGAATATTTACTGATTTGAAGCTGTGGTCACACCTTATGCTGTTGAAGCTCCAGCATAATATGGTTAAAATTGCACTTATTTTTCCCCAATAAATTACAGTTTTTCATGGTTGTTAATGTTACTCATATTTTTTTAAAGAATAGTTTGTAGATGTAAATGTTTTCATTATGTAATTTTACTTTTTTTCAGTCTACAACACAAAGAAAAGTTTAGAGTTGACATTATTATACAGTATTTTGTTGTTATTTTACTGGTCCGACCCACTTCAGATCATATTGAGCTGAATGTTGACCCTGAAGTAATATGAGTTTGACAGCCCTGTTTTAGACCGACTCAGAAATGAAACTCAGGAAAAAAGAAACAACGAAAAAAAAAAAAAAAAAAACAGCTGCAGATTAAATACTTAAACTTTTGAATGTTTACTGATTTGAAGCAGTGGTCAACCTTAACGCTGTCAAATTTGCACCTTATTTTTCGAAATAAATTTCATTTTTTCATGGTTGGTTATGTTACTCACATTTTTTCAAAGAATAATTTATCGATCTAAATGTTTTCATAATATAATTTACTTTTTTCAGTCTAAAAACAGAGAAAAGTTAAGAGTTGACATTATTTATATATTATTTGTTGTTATTTTACTGGCCGACCCATTTCAGATCATACCGGGCTGAATGTGGCCCCTAAAATAATGAGCTTTGACAGCCCTGTTTTAGACTGACTCAGAATGAAACTCAGGAAAAAAGAACAAACCAAAACAACAACAAAAAAAAACAGCTGCAGATTAAATACTTAAACTTATGAATATTACTGATTTGAAGCAGTGGTCACAATGTTACGCCAGGGGTGGCCAACCCTCGTCCTGGAGAGCCACGATCCTGCATGTTTAGATGTTTTCCCTCTTCCAACACACCTGATGGTCGTTATCAGACTTCTGCAGAGCTGGATGATAGGCTTATCATCTGAATCAGGTGTGTTGGAAGAATGCTCGATCTAAAACATGCAGGATAGTGGCTCTCCAGGACCAGGGTTGGCCACCCCTGCCTTACGGCCATCGAAGCTTTGGCAAAATATGGTTAAAATTGCACTTATTTTTCCCAATAAATTACAGTTTTCATGGTTGTTCATGTTACTCACATTTTTCAAAGAATAATTTGTAGATCTAAATGTTTTCATAATATAATTTTACTTTTTTTCAGTCTAAAACACAGAGAAAAGTTAAGAGTTGACATTATTTATATATTATTTTGTTGTTATTTTACTGGTCCGACCCATTTCAGATCATACCGGGCTGAATGTGGCCCCTAAAATAATGAGTTTGACAGCCCTGTTTTAGACTGACTCAGAAATGAAACTCAGGAAAAAAGAAACAAAACAAAACAAAAAAAAACAGCTGCAGATTAAATACTTAAATTTATGAATATTTACTGATTTGAAGCTGTGGTCACACCTTACGCCATCGAAGCTTTGGCAAAATATGGTTAAAATTGCACTTATTTTTCCCAATAAATTAAATTTTTTCATGGTTGTTCATGTTACTCACATTTTTTCAAAGAAATTTGTAGATCTAAATGTTTTCATAATATAATTTAACTTTTTTCACTCTAAAACACAGAGAAAAGTTTAGAGTTGACATTATTTATATTATTTTGTTGTTACTTTATTGGTCTGACCTATTTGAGATCATATTGGGCTGAATGTGGCCCTGAAGTAATATGAGTTTGACAGCCCTGTTTTAGACCGACTCAGAAATGAAACTCAGGAAAAAAGAAAAAAAAAAAAAAACAGCTGCAGATTAAATACTTAAACTGAATGTTTACTGATTTGAAGCAGTGGTCACACCTTACGCTGTCAAATTTGCACTTATTTTTCTAAATAAATTTCATTTTTCATGGTTGTTCATGTTACTCACATTTTTTTCAAAGAAAATTTGTCAATCTAAATGTTTTCATAATATAATTTTACTTTTTTCATCTAAAACACAGAAAAGTTTGAAGTTGACATTATTTCTATTATTTTGTTATTATTTTCCTGGTCTGACCCAGTTCAGATCGTACTGGTCTGTACATGTGGCCCCTGAACTAAATGAGTCCGACAGCCCAGTTCTATAGGGACGAAAGATGAAACCTGGGTGCTTTGGGCCACTGTCCACTCATCCCAGGTCTGCTCACACCGGTGACTGGTGACCTTGGTCAAAGTCTAGTCATGCCGTCCGGCTGCCAGAGTCGGCGGTATCAGGTAGACGGGTCGAGTTTTTCCAGTGAAAGAATATCATGCTGTACCAAAACTCGATCTACTAACTTTAGCCGGTACAGTATCAGGGCTCGGCATGCGCTGTCAAGCTGTCGGTGGTGCATAAATAAACACAGCAGGCACCTGAGGACAGCGTGTAGCACGTTACGGAAAACAAATAAGTGAAGTTGAACAACGTTCAATGAGAATTCACATATTGAGTCATTTATGAATAACAGGTGTGGAAACGTCTCAGATTCATGGTGAGTCACATCTGTGGAATGTTTACATACAGAGGTGACGCTGAAAAGATACAGCTGATCATTTATATTATAAAAGGAGAGTGGACCGTGTGTGTGTGTGTGGTGTGTGTGTCTTGATCATCAAACAAAATCTGTTCAGAGCTGACTGCTACAGTTTGGCATACATATGTATTTTTGGTCAAGGAGGAGGCTAGGGGTGTAAGAAAATATTGGTTCTACAATATATCACAATATTTCATTTCACAATACTGTATCGATATTAAAAATTAAAAGTACTGTATCGATATTTTTAGGTATTTATTCAAATGCAGATATTGTGGAGGTTCATTTTCGTTTACTTTTTTGTTTATATTTTATTTATTATTATTAACACTCTTATTAAATAATGTTAGTTCCTTTGTTGGGATCGCGCAAAAATACTGTTCTGATGTTAGTTCTGAACTAATAGAATATGAACATTTGAGCAGGATCTTAGAGAGAGAGAGAGAGAGAGAGAGACTCATAATGACAAAGATGGTGAGATCCAGGGAAGTGTGATATTTGCCACTAAATAACAATGGCACAACAATCTCACTTCAACATTTTTAATTGAAAAAAAATAAAAATAAAATAGGCAAAATTTGTTCCTGTGCCAAAGTTGTCTGTTTATATTTTTTTAAAAATGACACATTTTTTTAAAGTAAATTTTGTGTGCATACACTCCTTCATTGATAAGAAAAACAAATAAATTGGTCGCTAATTAATGATTGAACCTTTCATCAACAAAAAAATATTACTTAGCTACTCAAATAAGCTCAGTAAACTGGTACATCTGTCACTTGTTTTTGCACAGTTTTAACATTCATTTACATTATTTTGGCCACTTTAACCCACATCTGCACCTGTGTAGTATTTTTCATATTTACATATATATTTACATATGTATATTTTCACCATATATTTGAATTTTCTATCTTGTAAAATTACTTCGCTTGTACCATACTTTACACAGTATATGCGTATGTTTATATACTCTCTCTCTTCTCTCCTCTCTCTCTCTCTCTCTAGAGTGCTGCTGCTTCTCCAGGAAATGTGCAGTACCATTAGTTTTCAAAGTGCGGTAATCAAACACGGTTATCATGATAATTAGAATTTAAACGGGAATAATAACCGTTGGGAATTTTACCGCGGTTTATCGTTATACTGGTAATCGTTACATCCATAGTCATAGATTTAAAAAACTAAATAAAATCAATGTAAAAAAAAAAAACATCTCTGAGATATTTTGGAAGCAAAGATAACAATTTAAACCAAACTAATGCAATGATATTTAACCCAATATAAAACTCTATTCTGACATGAGTCATTATTGTTTGTATCCCAGACCCCTGTTAGAAAAGAAACACCTGAATTCAACGTGTCCACATATACAGTGTATGTTTGTCAGTATAAAAAATAATTTTACGAGTCAAGAAAGTGGACAAATAGTTGGTGGTGGAACTGTTGAATCAGGCTGTGAAATGTATTAACATAAGGACCTACACATCTGAATGGAAGTGCCATCATCCAAACATTTTCTCTCCACAGTCTGTTCAGAGCTAAAGGTGTCTCTGCAGCTTCAACACTGTTTTAATACAACCTGTTTTAATAGCTCACTCTTGCAGCTGTTTTGGCGTTTGTGTATCATGTGTGACTACGGATGCAGTCCACTGAGACGTTTCACTGAAATTAGTTGTTAACGTACTATTATCAACACAGTCGGCAAGTTTCTTCATCGATAAAAGGATGTCTGCACCTCCTCACCTCAGAACCGTTACTGAACTGAACTATTCTGTTTATTCCTTATTGAGGGTCCCCATTAGCCGACGCACAACGACTGGATAGTCTTGGTGGTTCCTCTTTAAAAAAAAGTTCACGATATAAAATGACAATACACAGATCCAGTTACAGTAAAAAAAAATTTAAAAAAAGAAAGAAAGGAGAGAGAAAGAAAAAAAACCTATTCCCCTATCCCACACTAGCACTTTGATTTATATCGTGTTTATTCAACTGCAGTCTACAGTTTATCCTTTAAACCATGAATTTATTCAATTTTGACCAGTTTTGTTTGTCTGTTTGTTTTTTTTATAAATTGCATGGCATTTATTTTTAGCAAAAAAAGGAAGAAAACGGTTATCTGAATTCTCTGTGTGTCCTGAGCATCTTGTGAAGCGACAATATTTTAGTATTTTAACCATACAAACATTATATGAGTGGATGAATAGATAGAATAGAATAGAATAGAATAGAATAAAATTGAGGTAGAATAGAATAGAATAAAATTGAGTAGAATAGAATAGAATAGAATAGAAAAGAATAGAAAAGAAAAGAAAAGAAAGAAAAGAAAAGAAAAAAGAATAGAATAGAATAGAATAGAATAGAATAGAATAGAATAGAATAGAATAGAATACATTCAGACAGCAGGTCTTCATGCACAATTCAGATTTTTGGGTGAAATACGATTTTTTTTGTGCTTGTTCACATTCTACATTAAATGCGACTTCTATCAGTTTTGAGTCTGAACTGAATGTGACCCTGAAGTGACCCACAAGCAATAAAGAGGTCCTGACGTAAACGTGACCACGCAGACACACACTGTGTTTATGGAAGGAATATTGTTTTTCCTGCCACTCCTTCTCCTGGGACGAAGAATTGTGACGTTTGTCGCATTTCAATGACGTAAAGGTCGGATAAATGCGACCTGGCCGTTCAGACTGAAGTCGCATTGCAAAATATCAGATACGTATCGGATTTAGGACCACATATGAAAGGGGCCTGGGTCGGATTTGAAAAAAAATCAGATTAGTGCTGTTCAAACTGTCTTTAACAGATCGGATACAGGTCACATATGGGCAAAAAAAACAGGATTTGGGCCAAATTACCTGCAGTCTGAACATAGCCTTAAAGTGCAAAAAGACTGTATAGAAATATCATTGTATATAAAAAATACCACTGCAAGATGGCACAATTAAAAAGATTATTAATATTTTTACAAGGAAACAAAATTTGGGAATTAAATGTAAAAAGTGTCACTATAAACCTTTGTAATTAGTAAATCTATATAAGTTTATACTTCTTCCTACTCCTTTTCAACCATGCAAAAATCAGACTTGTGCGTACTAGAAAATAGATTCTGTTCATTTAAATGTTATGTAGTTTTTGTCTTAATTTGCTTCGTTTTGTTTTATTTGTTTCTTTGCATATATGAAATAAATAAATGATAAAATAAAATGAATAAATAAAATAAAATAAAAGCCAAGTGGCCTGTGTGTGTGTGGTGTGTGTGTCTCGGGATTCACATTAATCCGTACAGATTTGACTGCTGCAGTTTGTCACACTTATTTATTTTTGGTCAATGAACAGACTAGAGAAAAAGGTAAGTTGATAGGACCAATATTTTGGGAGATATTAGTAATTTTTTTAATACAATAGCCTTACAATCACATTGCTATGCCCAGAAGGCTTTGGCGGCGACTGCTGGACAAATGCGGTACTGCATGCATAAATACACAACAGCATAAAAACGACCACATCTAGAACCCATGATCCCTACTGGTCAGTGTGTTAGTTACATATAATTTGAGTGAAAATTAAAATACTAAAACCCTGAGTCATATTCCAGTATCTATCTGTTTTGTTGTTTTTTTTACATATTGTTCTGCATATGTGTTCTGTTTACCGTAAGTGGAATAAGGTCAGGGAAATTATGCCAATAACGATGTGTGTTTCACAGCAAACGAATGCATTTAAATTCTGATGCATGAGTCACTCTGTCCATCATCAGCAGTGACTCCGCTGAAAAGGCCTTTCAGGAACATAATGAACCTCCCACCTCTTCTCATTTTCTTTTGGGTTAAAAGTGGCTTTTAAAAGCTTAAATGCCAAATGCAGATCCATTCTCCTTATTATACTACTCCGCTGAGGGTAGTGAGCTCTAGAGTTCCTCCTCTCTTCTGTCAGTGTTACGTAAGTGCTGGGTGGGGAAGGGGCTCATGGGCTGCACCCCCCCCCCCTGCAGAGACAGAAGACGCCATGCTCAGCTGAAGCGACCGTTCTGGGGGGGGGGGGGGGCACTGGGCTCAGACAGCTGAACGCTCACAGCCCTCCCAGGCCTCCAGTGACAGCACGGCCAATCAGAGAGGACGCTGCCGGCACTAAACCGCTGGAGGCCACCGTCAAGACAGATTGCCGGGTATCAAGTCAAACTGTGTGTACAAATAATTACAGGGGGTGCACAGCAAGAGACACAACCTAAACGCGTTACTTAACAGCTCTAGAAAGAGTACGGAATGATCGATGTTTGGGGAACGCCGATCTATACGAGAAAGCATCGATCTGACACTGAGTTCCAACATAAAAACATACTTATGAAGTCAAAGAAACACAAAACCCACAGATTCATACTGTAACTGTGATATTATGAAACTGCAAATAAGATGAGATAATATTTTGTGTAAATATTGATTATTATCCTCAGTGCTGAAGGCGAGGGGTGACGGAATATCAATTGAATATCAGAATTTATATACATTATGAATTATTCAAAGTGCTTTACAAAGATAAAAACTTTAAAAAAAATAAATGACAAGTTACAAATGAAAAGACAAGAATGAAGATGAAAATGTTAAAATACAGAATTTAAACAGAATACTAAAAACAAACAGTTAAAATTAAACATGATCTTTCCTTCTAAAGTGCTTGGCTGTCAGGTTGAGGTTCAAGAAAATGAGAATTTAAAGAATAAATTGCCTGATTTTTAAAAATATGTTTTGAAAATGATTAATTGCAGCAGTAAGCAAAGGCGGACACTGTATCAAGAGGATGATTTAACAATTCTGTTTGAATTACTACTGTAAACACAGGTATTTTGTTAAAGAGGGGCAGAACAGATAAGATTGTTCTTCTTTCTGCTTCTTTTCATTCATAATTTGGTAAATTTGCTGAGATGGAAACGCAAGTGATCCTTTTCTGTCTTTTATCTTATGAAATAAATAAATGAACAAATAAAAACAGAGAAAAGAGTATAAATAAATTCTTCTACTTCTTCCTCCAGTATGTTAATCAAGAGCGGTGCCCTCTGAAGGTTTCATGCGGTTTTGTACGTGTAACACTGATACGTTCAACACCAGGAAAACTGAACTGTACATAAACTGCAACGACCACTTTTATCGAACTTAAAGGAGTGATATTTGGCTTTTTTTAAATGGAATTATGCATTTTCAAACATTTCTCTGTGGTCTCCATGAACTGTAAATCAGTGGTTCAACCTTTTTTTGGTTCGTGACCCCATTTTAACATCACAAATTTCTAGTGACCCCAGACATTCAAAACTGACTTTTTTTTTTTTTTGCTAAAATTATTTTTATTTATTTATTTTTTGTTATCATGTAATAGTTTGCTATACTATGTTGCAAATAAACTTTAATTTTAGAGGACATTTAGTCTATATAATGTATATTAATATGGACGAGGCAGAAAAGCCAGGTGTAGATTACTGCACAAAGTGAGAATTGGATTTTCCTCGGTCAGGATATGTACAGTCAGTCCAGCTTGGATTTACAAGGCTGACATTAACACTGAACAAACAAGAACTCAAACTATGAATTATGAAGAGCTGCAGCATCTGAAACTGACCACATGAACGTTTGACAGATAAACAGAACCACAGTGCTGCAGTTTCAGACTCACAGTTTATCTTTTATGGATTGCGACTGTCTCTGTCAACTCACCATATATTTTTCATTAGTATGTTTTTTTATTATTTTTATCCATTACTAGAAATTTCAGACAACCCCATTTGAATTTCTGGTGACCCTACGTGGGGTACCGACCCCAAGGTTGAAAAACACTACTGTAAATGCTCTGCTTGGGTCTGAATTCATCATTAATTCAACTCCACAGGTCCATCTTTCATTTCAATCCGACATTGACAAAGACGAAAACGAAGGGAATTTTATCCATAATTTTTTATACATTTGTTAGTTTTGTAACCACACATACAGTTTCAGTTAGTTATGTTTTTATTTTCTTTTAATTATAGTTTTTAATTTATTTCAGTTAACAAAATGTTTTTACAATTCTAGTTTTCGTCATTTCGGTAGTTTTCGTTAACGATAATAACCTTGCTGTAAACTGCTTCCATGGTGACTACGGAGCCTCTGAACGTCCAAATGGGTCATATCTGATGACCATGAAAAGACGACAAGCTGTATTTTACACCAATTATTAACATGTATTGATAGGATTAGTGGATCAGAAAGTTATTAAACATTTTAGATCAGTACTTTGTTAACAAGTGGTGCCAGGCACAACAAACCCCGCCACTCGTAGTATTTCCCCCATTATAAGTAAATGAAAAGATTAAAAAAAAAAAAATCACAAAAAATTTGAAGTTTGACCTTCTTTACCCAAAATGTAATGAAATCTATTCTGGGTCACTGGCAATCTATAAACACAATTTGGTCTGAATTCAACCAACAGTTTTGCTGCTAAAGTGTTAAAGGAGTGATATTTGCTTTTATATAAACAGAATTCTTCATTTTCCAACCTTTCCCTGTGGTCTCCATAAACTGTAATGCTCTGCTTGGTCTGAATTCTTCATTCATTCAACTCCACAGGTCCATCTTCAACCCTATTTCTGAGTAATGACACCAGAAAGGTGGTTTGGAGCGCTGGCCCTTTAAATGCACATGAGCCACTTCAGGCCCCGCCCCCTCCTGGTTGTTGGCTGTGCTGCTCCGTCCCGTTCAACCAACACTGAACATTTTAGGTAATCGGCTCCAAGTTTGGACATATTTTCAGTTTTTACTACAACCGCTGCTGCTGACAAACAATTACGCCGTACTCGGAGAATGTTCGTGGAAAGTCTGGACCTTATATGTGCAAGTGTCAACTAGTTATAAAACGTAACAATTAGGCAGGAATTCAAACAGGTTGTAGAAAGGAGGGTTCAAATTCAGACTTTTGGAACTATTAGGGTCCAAATACACAAATAATGAACCATAGACTAATAAAAGTGGGTTTAAATAAATATGAGCCCTTTAAGATAAATTCTTAAAATGCCACGTTAGAGACTGATCTTTTTTTTCTGCGCACCACGTTTGCATCTCCTCTCCCGTTCTCATTTCTTACAGTTTTTAATCTATTCAAATTACAGCACATACTGTTTCTCGTATCATTTAATCTAAGTGTGAAACTGAGCCTTTAAATAGTATCAGTGTCATGTCACTAAACTCTCATTAAAACAAGTACTAATCAAATTCGCTAAGGGTTGTTAACAGCTCCCTGAGGCAGGTTTAACAGCAAAAGCACACTGCTGAACCTGATGAGAAAAATCATTACAGTATCGTCTGTGTTACTCATCTACGTGTATTGATTATTGACCCCATTCTCAGTCAGAGGGATTCTTTCTTCCCGATTCTCACCATGACGATGGGTCGATCGGAGAAAAATTCACTGCTTTTCTCAACATTTGTTCTGATTGGAAATGCAGAAACAAAAGCTGGTGCCGCTCCATCTGAGGGGGGCTTTAGCATAAGGGGGGAGTGGTGCATTACGACGCCACGCTAGAGAAGAGCCACTGTGATGAACCAGCAGGGTGGGCGTGTTAAAGAGCACGTCTGTCGCAGGGTTGAACCGTGGAAATACTCCAGGAAGTCAGAGCCTCAAGGCCGACCGCAGAAAATGTCTGGCATTAACCTTTTAGAGTTTATACAGACAGAGATAACTTCATTTATCCCACAATGTGAAAGTCAGTTAACAGTCCCCAAATGAGGTTTAAGAAGACATAATAAGCAAAAACACACAACACAGACACTGGACATTTAAAAAAATATATATATTCAATTTTGATATCAAGATTCGAAAATTCGAAGATTTGTAAATGAGGAAAAATACTGAGTATGACCCAAAGTTTATGATGGGAGTGAATTAACCCTCTAATTTGCATAATGTTACATCACAGGGTGGCGGCCATATTGGATTGCATAACTTTTAGAGAGAACTAAACTTTGAACATCTTTACATATACATTTTTTTTGTTATCTTATCCTTTAAATAAATGAACTTGAACATTAGTAGAAGGTAAAATACAGTAGGTTTTACAGTGCCCCCCTCAAAAAATAAACTTCGGCAACTGGGGGGCGTTATAGTGCTCTGTAGTAACGCCCCCTCACCTCACCATTATTATTTGGGGAGTAGGGCTGTGTATTGGCAAGAATCTGGCGATAAGATACAATCACAATACTAGGATCACAATACGATATATCACGATACTGTAAAAAGGCATTTTTAAATTGGTTTTTCTTTTCTTTTTTAAAAGATTATACCCTGGAAGAATGGAATTACACCAGAAATATGCACAAATACTAAACACATTTTTATCTGATCACAACAGGATCAAATGTTATATCACAAAATTTTCCTCTGTTAAGACTGAATTCTGTTTTACAGACATTACAGTTTCAGATCTGGTTCAAATGTTCATATTCTATTATTATTTTAGTTCAGAACTAAAATCAGAAACAATTATTTTAGTGCAATCCAACAAAGGGCCTGACATTATTTAATAAGAGTGTTAAATAATAATAAATCAAATTAAACAAAACAAGAAAAACAAATAAAAATTAATCTCCAAAATACCTGCATTTGAAATAAATACTTAAAAACAGCGATACAGTACTTTTAATATCGATACGTATTGTGAAATGAAATATTGCGGAATATTGCAGAACCGATATTTTCTTACACCCCTATTGGGGGAGCGGTGCAGAGTAAATAAATAAGAAAGTGATGTGATGGACCTCAATGCAGACCAGGTGAGGGGGGGGGGGGGGGGGGTTACAGGAGACGTACACTGACCACTGAGATAACATGCTGGTTGTAGGAAACCCACAGCACAAGCAACGCTGGAAAACAAATGTTCGTCTGATATGGATACAACATGAGTAGGGGTGTAAGAAAATATCGGTTCTGCAATATATCGCGATATTTCATTTCATGATACTGTATCAATATTAAAAAGTACTTGCATCGATATTTTTGGAGCTGAAACTGATTAATCAATTAGGTGCTTGACGCGAATGCAAAAATTCATGATTCGATTAATCGACTCGAATTGATTGGAAGGAGATATTCTATTGCAGTTGTCCTGAATTGAAGCTTCACAATAAGCGTCCGTGTGAAACACAACAGTGGAACCAATGTTTAACAGCAGAGAAATGAAGGAAACAAAGCTTTGATTCAGGAGAATTGTGGTTATTGTGGTTAATTATTTTTTGGATCACTTTGAGTCGATTAATCGGTTGCAGCGCTAATATTTTTAGGTGTTTATTCAATGCAGATATGGCGGAGATTCATTTTTGTTTATATCTTATTTATTATTATTTAACACTGTTGTATTAAATAATGGTTATTTGAAGGATCTAAAATCACTTTTTACTGTCTGAGAGGCAGATGTAGTTCTTTTGTTGGGATCGCACAAAATGTTCTGATGTTAGTTCTGAACTAACAGAATATGAACATTTGAACAGGATCTTAACCTGTAATGTCTGTAAAACAGTATTTCAGTTTGAACACAGGAACATTTTGTGATATAGCATAGATCCTGTTCTGATCAAATAAAAATGTGTTTAGTATTTGTGCAGATTTCTGGTGTAATTCAATTATTCGAGGAAATAATCATTTTAAAAAGAAACAAAAAATTGCTTTTTTAACAGTATCATGATATATCGTATTGTGATCCTATTATTGTGATTTGTATCGTATCGCCAGATTCTTGCCAGTACACAGCCCTAAACATAGACTGACTAACCCCCCCATTTGTGCCTCAGCGCCTCCCTCTCTGCTTTCCTCCATCCAAACGCCCCCCCAGTGTTGAGAACACTAGTCAAGTTATGTTGCTTGTAACGATATTGCGACTATTGCGCTTAAAGGGTTAACCCCAAAAGCCCAGTTGGATAACCTGCATTGTTTTATGACGTGCGTCGTAACAGTCGACCCCCGGTCTATCCAATATGATTTAAAAAGGTTCTTGTGAAGTGTGTACTGCAAAGTCAGTCTGATCAGAGAAAAGTACAAATAAAGGGACAAAAGGAAGAAGAAAAAAAAAGTGCAAATATGAAGGGCTGGAGAAATGATTTACCATGCAAACAGACAGAGGAGAGGCAGGGTGACACGAGGAGAGAGAGCGAGAGGAGAGTGACAGGCGGAATATTCTCCAGCCTCTTCATCTTGTAGATAGATGGGAGCTCCTTCATAGAAGGCCAGGATTCAAAGTGACAAACAAGCTGCGTTTGGATCAGAAAACCCTCAGGCGACAGAACAACCCAACGCACCAAACAAAAAAAGAGCAGGACGGAAAGAAAGAGGAGCAAAAGCAGTAAAGAGTGATCATGGGGGGGTGGTAATTACACAAACGCAGACACGCTGTCCTCTAAACGACCTTCAAAACAACTGCAGTAATTCCATTAATGTAACCACTTGTTTGAATGAATGATGAACAAATGTTTGCATGTGTAACCTACGCGTTGCATATATCAGGCTATCTACAGGTTTGAGGACGGCAAATTTACGACTTTTTAAAGACATTTTTTAATTAAGACCTTGGCCATAAATAACAGAGTAACAGGCCTCAGTTATTGTGTTGGACCATCGGAACCATGTTTACATCCACTAACGTTCCATTTCCATTTGGCCGTGACTAATGTTCATGCTACTGAAGGTGAAGCTGCTAAAGCTCATACCTGACACCAGCCACAAAAAAATATTTTGACTGAATGGTTGAAATAAACATAGATAAGCTCAGATTCTTCAAACCAACCGAATAATTTCAACTAACACTAAAATGAACTCCTCTAAATAAAAATTACATTAAAGCTAATTATGCACGGTTATAAACCAAACTGTAAACTGATTAAAACAAAAATGGATGGAAATTTCAAATACGCCACACAGGAAGCAAAAGCCTCTGAGCAAGGCATTACGTCTGTTCCTGCCTCTGTGAAGCTCTTAGTCTGCAAGGTTTCCATTTGTTCATTAGTGTATTGCAATAAGGGTGGTGTTAGGGGGAAAATTGTGTGCACAGCAAACCTCACGCTGCAAAGGTAAATATAGAAAGCTTTCCATGCACTTTAAAGGTCTGCCATTAATTTCCACTGAGGCTCCTTTTGACATTTACATAAAAATAGCCATTTGAGGAAATCCCACTGAAGCTGAAGACAGATCCATCGGACAAGAGACTCAGTTATTATTACCAAAATAAAATATTAAACCATATTCAACCGTGCCCCCTGTTCCAACTGACAACTTTAAAAATACTCAAATATGCCGGTTTAATGAATATTTTTTATCTAAAACCAAATGATGTTTCAGTCTCGTCTTGTTTTGGGTTCTGAAAGTATGTCGTGTATAACCCACAGACCGGAACATCAGCCTCCGGCCATGACACAGTCAGAAAGTCAGATGTAATGATGACAACATCCCCTGTTTCCTGACAAACCTGGCTCCCCCAAACACCGCTCATCTCTCTTCATTTTGTTGGGACGCTCAGATAATCTATTGGTGTGATATTCTGAGGACGGCGGCCCGTAATAAAAACCAGCTTCCCTGAGGCCTTTGTCCTTGGTTGCTGGCGAGGAAGTTTCTGGAGGCTTCCCTGGTGGGTTGAGGGTGGTAGAGGCATTGAGGTTGGGGGGGGGGGGGGGGGGGGGGGTGGGTGCGGTAGCGGTGGGGGGGGGGCAACAGCTGGCCCGCCTGGCAGATTGCAAATTCATCTGTCTCTGTACCGCTGCCGTGGCATTTTAATGGTCCGGCTGGTTCCGCATTCAATAAGTTGGGAGTGAAGACACAGCTACCAGACAGAAGGCATAAAAAGGCAAAATGTCTGTTTTTGGTCACAGTGAAAATTAGACAATCATTTTACGAAAAACAGAGTGTGTTTTAATTTCGATAACTGCTTTGTCAGCATCTGTCTTAACTTAGACATTTAACTACTGTTTACCAAAAATGACAAAACTGCCTGAAAAAAGTAATGACTTATCAAAACCAATACAAACATTTCTATGTTGGAGCGCTAAAACTAAAGCATGAAGATTGTCAAGTTTCTGGATAAACATTAAACAAAACAACATTGCAGAGTTTGTTTCATTTACAGACCCATGGAACAAGGACTTCATGGTGCATTCAGGTGCACCTCATAAACACGAATGGCTGAAAAAGGCTGTTTGAAAAAAGGAAAATGTATATGTCTTTGTCTTATTTTCCTTTGTTTACGTGTGCAT
>NC_043960.1:5496726-5506726 GCF_902148855.1 Sphaeramia orbicularis
CATTATAATAGATAGGAAGTGGATCGATGCAATAACTCAGTAAATATTAATGATCTCCAGTGTAAATTTCTACAGTTCAGCCCTGGTGGGGACATGACCAAAACATAATGTCCACATGCTGATCAGGATCTTCTTCTGGATCCGGGAACTTACGGAAAATTTAACATGGGCTCTTATGGGGAAAAAGTTTCAATCGTCTTGTTCTCCGAAACTCCAGTTCTGATTGACTTCAAACTTGGTATACAGCTTCTGTACGATGATGTCAACACAAGGTATTGAAATTATTTCGATCCGGATCTGATTCTGGATTTGGTGCAACTTTGAAAAATTTTCCCATTATAACAGATAGGAAGGGGATTGATCCAATAAATCAGTATCAATGATATCAAGTTGGAATTAGAAGTTTTTACAGATCTGATTGAATACGAGCAAAACATGGACTATTTCTGTAATAGAATAAATACACAGAACAGGGTGAGAATAAATGGCATCTGGATACATTTCCCAAAGCTTTTAATTTGGCCGGTCAGCTACAGGGCCATTGGTCCTATTTTTCATGGAGTTGCAAAAAATATCCAGTCAGCTGGACACCATGCATTTTATTTTTGAAGTAAAGAAACATGTATTTACTGATACACTGTGTGAAAACTATAAAATATTTTTTTAATGCTGCTAATCTGATGTTTTGTCACATGTTAACATACTGTAATATTAGTTATTACTCACTTTATGGAGATAATATGCAAAAAAAAAACAAACAAAAAAAACCTGCAGCCTAATAACAATAACAAGCAACTGATTTATACTCAAACATGTTAGTGCAGATCAGATTTATCAAGAACAGCAAAGTTACAGTAATAATATGAATTGCAATGTATGGGATGGTGCATAGGCATCTGCTGTGTTGGCTGATATGGAACTAAAACAATAAAAATCCATGAATATACAAGAGAACAGCTGGAGAATAGCTGTCTACGGTAGTGACCACTGTGCATGAAAGGGTTAAGGAAAAAATCTTGAGTTAAGCCAAAAAAATCTTCAATTAAGTAAAAAAAATCTTGAATTAAGCCCAAAAAAATCTCAAATTTAGCAAAAAAAAAATCTTGAATTAAGCAAAAAAATCTTGAATAACAACTTAAATTTTTTTCTCTTTGTTTTAGTGCAAAAAAATAACATTAAATTATGAAAATATTTACATTTCCAAACTATCCAGGAACAATAAAATGTAAATAACCTGAACAACAATGAACCTGAAATGTCTAAAGAAAATTCAGCACAATTTGAACTCTTTTCTGCCTGTTCCTCAGTGTTTAGTGTCTTTGTAGATCCGATCCATAATGCACATGTAGAAATGATAAGTTGAGGCAGAATATTGTTAAAACTGCACTTATTTTTCTTAAGAAATTTCAGGGTTTGTTTTTTTTCAGGTTATTCACATAGTTTATAAAAGTAAGTATTTTCATAATTTAATGGTGTGTTTTTCTGCACTAAAAATAAGACAAAAATTTGGAGTTGTCATTATTTATAGATTATTATGTTATTATTTTACTGGTCCGGCCCACTTCAGATCAAACGGGGCTGAATGTGGCCCCTGAAAGAAAATGAGTTTGAGACCCCTGTCATAATCGAACAGCGCAGACATGGTTTCAGACTTCCCTTTTCTCTCTGCATTTTCTTCTCTCCACATCTTCAAAATAAAAGTACACATGAATGAATAATGAAGAGGATGTTATTCTGGAGCCAATGTTAACATCCATTTTAATTGCATCCTATTTATAAACTTCAATAAACTCTGCGAAACCTTGTTGCATCCTCAGCTTAGGGTTTCCATAGCGACACAGAGCCTCTTAAGTCCTGATGTTCAGTTGGGAAAAACCAGAGTCTCCAGTGATGTACAGTAGCACTGGATATCCGTCAGGGTTTTACAACATTACTTAACATAAAAGACAGTGTGAATCTGTCCAGACATTTCACTGAACGCTCTCTGTGGACAATCATTTAATGACTCAGTTTGGGTTGATTATGTATGATACTAAAGAAAGCAGTGAAGACTTCTACTATAATTGTTTGTGATTATTTGCCCAGGACTAAACCAAGGAAAGTCATATTCTCCCTTTGTGCAGTAATCTACACCTGGCTTTACTGCCTCTGTCCATAATACAGGGTGGGGAAGCAAAATTTACAATGAACATTTAGTTGTTTTTTCTCAGCAGGCACCACGTCAGTTGTTTTGAAACCAAACATATATTGATGTCATAATCGTACCTAACACTATTATCCATACCTTTTCAGAAACTTTTGCCCATATGAGTAATCAGGAAAGCAAACGTCAAAGAGTGTGTGATTTGCTGAATGCACTCGTCACACCAAAGGAGATTTCAAAAACAGTTGGAGTGTCCATAAAGACTGTTTATAATGGAAAGAAGAGAATGACTATGAGCAAAACTATTACGAGAAAGTCTGGAAGTGGAGGAAGCAACAAAAAACGTACAAAAGCTTTTATTAAAGCTTTTCAAATCCAAAATCCTAAAGGATCCAACCAAATCCATCCAGATACCAGGTATTGCCACGGCTTAAAGCAAACTACCCAGATGGAAATTATGTATGGACACAGGATGGTGCTCCAGCCCACACAGCTAGAAAAATACAAGATTTCTGCAAATCCAACTTTAGCAATTTTTGGGAATCATGTTTATGGCCGCCTTCTAGCCCAGATCTAAACCCTCTGGATTCTGCTATCTGGGGCGTTTAGAACATGCTACCAATAGAACATCACACAGCAATGTCGACTTTCTGAAAGATACTATTAAAGAAGAATGGGAGAAGTTGTCACCCCAATATTTGAGGAACACTTGCGCAAGTTTCAGGAAGCGTGTGAAGGCAGTTATTGAGAAAGAAGGAGGACACATAGAATAAAAACATTTTCTATGATGTAAATTTTCTTGTGGCAAATAAATTCTCATGACTTTCAATAAACTAATTGGTCATACACTGTCTTTCAATCCCTGCCTGAAAATATTGTAAATTTTGCTTCCCCACCCTGTAATATACATTATATAGACTAAATGTTGTCTAAAATTAATGTATATTTGCAACATAGAATAGCAAAACTATTACATGATCAAAAACAAATTATTTTTTAGCAGAAAAAAAAAAGTCTCCATTTTTGAATGTCTGGGGTCGCCAGAAATTTGTGATATTAACCCTTTCATGCATAGTGGTCACTCCAGTGGACAGTTACTCTACAGCTTTACTCTTGTATATTCATGGGTTTTGTTGTTTTGGTTCCATATCAACCAACACAGTGGACACTTATGCATCATCTCATAAACTCCAATTCATACCATTATTGTAACTTTGCTGTTCTTGATCGGTTCTTGAGTGGAAATCAATTGTTAATATTTATTTTTTGCAAATTATCTCCATGAAGTGAGTAATAACTAGTATTAGAATATGTTAAAATGTGAGAAAACATCAGATTAGCTGCATTAGACATGGTTTCATTTCACTGTTTTCATATCACTTTATGATATTGGGTTTTAAATACATGTTTCTTTGCTTCAAGAATAAAATTCATGGTGTAGCTGAGTGGACATTTTTTCTAACTCCATGAAAAACAGGTTGATTTTTTTTAAAAATTCAATCACATTAGTTTTTTTTTCATGCCTAAAGAGGAAAAAAAGCACTCAGGAAAAAAAAAATCTTGATTGAGGTTCTCATAATTCATGCATGAAAGGGTTAAAATGGAGTCACGAGTAAAAAAAAAAAAAAAGATTGGGAACCACTGGTTTAGACCTGTTTAATCTACTATTGTCTATTCACAGGGTGTTCTTGACCCTTCTGAGCATGCCCACTTAGGGGACAGGAAGTGTGATGTTTCAGATCATTGGCTTGTGGATCAGCTTAGTTCATTTCGCATCCTCCTGGTCGACTGTAAAATCAAATGTTTGAAATATTTGTCTCCAATTCAGTTAAAATTAATACTTTATATAAAATTACTAAACAAACTGTACCTGGTTAACAGTTGAGTGTCGAGGATAAAAAAAAAAAACATTCAACAGCTGTAAATATTAACCTGCTCTGATCACTGAATTTTAATAATTAAAACAGTTCTAGAAAAGTAGCTGGTAAAGCCAGTAGCAGAAACTACAACATTAACCTCCTTTATATCTTCATCATGTCTTTGTACCAAGGTTATTATCGTTAAGGAAAAGTAACGAAATGACAAAAACTAGAATTGAAAAAACATTTTCGTTAACTGAAATAAATACAAACTATAATTAAAAAAAAAAAAACAATAACTGAAACTGTATTGTGTACTTATAAAACTAACTAAAATGTATAAAAATTATGGATAAAATTCCCTTCGTTTTCGTTTTTGTCAGTGTCGGATTGATATAAACTGATTAGTACTTACATTTGAGTACTTGCTGATACCGAGTACCGATATGAGTACTTAATAATCCCATTCCAGTTCTTAGTTCCTTTTGTAAATGTGCTTTATTGTCGTTGTCATTAGTCTGACTGGAACAAAGTGCTGCTACTGACATTTACTGTGCTGGAATGAGCGTTTCTCAATTAATCCACCAGGGGGCGCCGCTCTGAATTAACCATACTGGACAAATACCACAAAGACGAGGAAAGTTTTATGAAAAGAAGAAGAAAGTCAGTAATAAGAAACATGCAGACGACAGAGGTAACACTAATGTGATACTAATATTGCAGCGTTTTCTCTGGTAAGGTTTAAAAGTTTAGCTTCAGCAGGAAGAGAAAAGAGAAATGAGCCATAAGTTTTGTTTTCACTTCTGTTGGCGGCGGTCCGCATCACTCCGTACTCCCGCTGGTATTCTCATTCTGTTTACGCATCCGCCAGCACCTGGAAAACGGATGGAATGTACGCAGAGGACGGACAGAACGCTGCGTCCGTATCTGTCTGTGTCTGGAACGTTACTTGCAGTCAGTGTTACTTTTATCACCATCATTTATTTAGTTAAATCTCCACACTCTTCACACTCCACACATTTTATTCCACTGCCTCGTACCTGCTGCACTGAACTGTGAATGTCACACGGCCGTACGTGGTATCGGTGCAGTTGTATCGGATGTCTTTTACAAGTACGAGTACGAGTACACACACTGAGTATCGGAGCCGATGCCGATACTGGTATCGGTGTCGGTGCATCGCTAATTTATTTCACTCCAGCAATTTTAGCTGTTGGCACCGTACGACGCTTTATGGTGCATCACTTGGTTTCCAGTCATCTTCTGGTCCCCACTGTACCTGGAAACATGGAGACTAAAGCAGCAGAGTCCTGTATGGCATTTATGTCAATACAACAGCAAAGAGGAGAAAAGATATGAAAAAACTAAAACTAAGCATTTAGAAAAAAACAAAAATGAATAAAAAGCTGCAAACCTGCTCTAAAAACTAATTAAAACTAACTGAATTAGAGAAAAAAACAAACCAAAACTAAATAAAACTAAACTATAATGAAAAATCCAAAACTATCATAACCTTGCTTTGTACCAGGAAATAAATGGAGCACAATGGAAGCCATGTGTCTGGATGCACCAAAGCCTCTCAAATTTATTAAATCAGGCCCTGGCAGATGGTGCAGATGCATAGATACCCAATTATAAAACCATTGTGGTATTCCCAGTGTGACCGGTGGTGGATTGAGTGCTCATGTTGGTCTTCTTTACGGTTTGATAATTACACCGGGTTTACCGATTGGCTGATGGTTAATTCTCTGCACATCTGACACGTGCCAGAAGTGACACGAGAAAAGACGCTGACCGAAGTGAAACGTTAGCTTGTTAATAAATACTGCAGCAGTAAACAATAGAGTTATTTAGTGTCTTTAGGAAACTTATTAACTGAGTGTCAGAATGGGAGGAAAACACCCAGGTCAAAGTGTCAATAGAGGAGAACGGCTACAGTATATTGACAAAAGTATGTGGACACGTTGAATTCAGGTGTTTCTTTTCTAACAGGGGTCTGGGATACAAAACAATAATGACTAATGATACAATATAGTTTTATTTGGGGATAAATATCACTGCATTGGTTAGTTTGGTTTAAATTGTTACCTCCGCCAAGGAGGTTATGTTTTTGCCAGGGCTTGTTTGTCTGTCTGTTTGTTATAATATAGTTTTATACTGGGATAAATATCATTGCATTGGTTAGTTTTGGTTAAAATTTTATCTTTGCTTCCAAAATCCCTATTTATTTAACCCATAAAGACCCAGTGCTACTTTTGTGTTAATTTCCAAATGAATTTTTCTCTACATTTAACCTTTCTTAAGTGATGTATCTCCATTGATTGTAATATTATCTTCCTTATTTTGCATTTTTGTCAGTGTAAATCATGTATTTTCCTAGATTTCATTACTGATCATGTAGATGTTCAGTAAAGCTCAGACTAAAGTTGAAGGTTATTATATCAAAAGCAGAGAAAATTAAAGAAAAAATTCCTTTTTCAGCAAAGATATCACTAAAGGAACATAAACCCAGTGTGTCCATCCACTGTCATTGATCCAACTCCACGGGTTTTACTGATGAATCGATGTTGTAGAAGATGACAGCGTTTCCATGGTAACTATGGAACCTCTGAACCATGAAAAGATGATAAACTGCATTTTTCACCAATTATTTACCTGTATTGATAGGATAAGTGGATCAGAAGTTATTAAACATTTCAGATCAGTAGATTTTTTTGGTCGCCGGTGGAGGTTTGAGTCTTTATGAGTTAATGAGTTAATCTCAACATTGATTTTTTTTTAAAATCCATGACTCTGATTTTAAATGTTCTACCTCCAAATTTCTAAATATTTTTTTGTGTTCTGACTGTAAATAATAATTTTCTACCACAACTTTAAGGAAATATATATGTTTCTATCTCAAATCCTTATGAACAGGATATCTTACAGCTCCAGACATGATGCCTCCCAATATTTTTGTCCATACAGTTTATCAGTATTTCCTTAAATTTTAACGGGAGATTTTTCTTTCTCAGTGAGATGTGAAGAAAGTAGATGGTTAGCTGTGGTAGAAAATTATTATTTACAGTCAGAGCAGGAAAAATATTTCAGAAATTTAAAAAAGGTAGAACATTTAAAATCATAGTCATGGATAAAAAAAACAAAATCAACGTTGAGGGAAATTTCTTCTTGTTATTATAACCTTTATTTAACCAGGAAAAAAGCTCATTGAGATTAAAAATCTCTTTTTCAAGAGTGTCCTGGCTAAGGCAACAGCAGCAGCAGAGCTTACACAAAATGGAAATCCCAGCCATACATCCACACTAAAAATATACATAAACACAATGAACGTCAGTACTAAAAATAAACTTAAAACTGATAAGAATATACATATAAAACATCTCCATTGTTTTAAAAGGTACTAAAAGTATAACAACAATGTTCCTTAAAAGCATCTTAAAGCCGAACCCAGTTCAATCAGTTAGAAAAAAACATCTACAACCACATTTGTCCTTTTCCTATTCATTTAAAACAGGGGTGTCAAACTCATTTTCTTTCAGGGGCCACATTCAGCCCAATTTAATCTGAAGTGGGCCGGACCAGTAAAATAATAGCATGATAACCAATAAATAATGACAACTCCAAATTTTTTCAGTGCAAAAAATAACATTCAGTTATGTCAATATTTACGTTTACAAACTATCCAAACAAAAAGGATGTGAATAACCTGAACAAAATGAAATTAATTAAGAAATATAAGTACAATTTTATCAATATTATGCCTTGACTTATCATTTATACATACGCATTACAGAGCAGATCTACAAAGACACAAAATATTTAGTAACAGACAGAATATTGTTAAAATTGCACTTAATTTTCTTTAGACATTTCAGGTTGCTCATATTTGTTCAGGTTATTCTCATTTTATTGTTAAAGGATAGTTTTTTTAATGTAAACATTTTCATAATTTAGTGTTTTTTGCACTAAATGAAAGACAAAAAAAAGGTGTTCTCATTATTTATAGGTTATTATGATATTATTTTTGAGTTTGATGCCCTAACTTGCGTTTTGCAAATTCATCCCGTGGGCCGGATTGGAACCTTTGGCGGGCCGGTTTTGGCCCCCGGGCTGCATGTTTGACACCTGTGATTTAAAATAATTTTAAATGTATTAAAACAGACCAGTTCCTTCAGTTCACAGGTGTCAAACATGCGGCCCGGGGGCCAAAACCGGCCCGTGGGATGGATTTGTAAAATGCGAAAATTACACTGAAGATATTAACAATCAATAGCGTTAAAATCATTTTAGGTCAATTCAATCTAAAGTGGATCAGACCAGTAAAACATTATCATACTAACCTATAAATAATGAAAACTGTAAATATTCCTCTTTGTTTTAGTGTAAAAAAAAAAAAAAAAGTAAAATCACACCAAAATGGTTATATTTACAGACTGGCCTTTTACAAACATGTCTGAAATGTGGAATTTTAACAATATTCTGCCTGTTACTAAATGTTTTGTGTATTTGTAGGTCCACTGTGCTCTGTAAGTTGTGATTCATATGTATAAATGATAAATTAAGGCGTAATATTGTTAACATTGCACTTATTTTTCATAAGAATTTTCAGGTTGTTCATATTTGTTCATGTTATGTTCAAGTACAGTTCGTAGATGTAAACATTTTCATGACAGAATTCTACTTTTTTCACTGAAAAACATAGAGAAAACTTTGGAGTTGACATTATTTATAAGTTCTTATCCTATTATTTGTATTATTTTACTGGTCCGGCACACTTTATATCATATTAGGCTGGATGTGGCCCCTGAACTTAAATGAGTTTGACAGCCCTACTTCAGTTTCATGTCCTTCTGTAGGTTGTTCCAGGCAGTGGAAGCAGAACATTTAAAAGCTTTCTTTCCCAGTTCTGTTCTGACTTTTGGAACCTGTAAAGATAACAGATCCTGGGACCGGAGACTGGAATTATTCAAGTCATTCCAACAAATGTAGACCATCAAATAGGATGGAAGCAGACCAAGGATACATTTATAAATAATAGAATACCAGTGTTTCAGTCTGCGTGTAAAAAGATCTGTCCGTCCAACTCAGGCGTATAAAAGACAATGATGTTAAGTAAAAGAAATTAAGTAAACGCTATCTCTGAGGCATTTTGGAAGCAAAAGATAATTTAAACCAAACTAACCAATGCGATGATATTCCAATATAAAACTATATTCTGACATTGATCATTATTGTTTTGTAGGGGTGTTAGAAAATATTGGTTCTGCAATATATCATGATATTTCATTTCACAATACTGTATTGATATTAAAAAATACTATATTGATATTTTTAGGTATTTATTCAAATGCAGATATGGCGGAGGTTTATTTTTCTTTTTTGGTTTTCTTTATTGTTTATATCTTATTTATTATTATTTAACACTGTTTTATTAAATAATGGTTATTTGAAGCATCCTAAATGTACTTTTTACTGTCTGAGAGGCAGATGGTAGTTCCTTTGTTGGGATTGAACTAAAAAACTGTTCTGATGTTAGTTCTGAACTAATAGAATATGAACATTTGACCAGGATCTTAAACTGTAATGTCTGTAAAACGTAACACTGGGTTACAAAAAAAAATGGTTTTTTGCAAGTTGTCTAGGTTTTTTCAACTGAATTAGGACCATTTTGCACCGCTAAATCCAAAAATGACATCTGTTTTCCTCAATCAAGGCCAGGTTTTTTTGCTAATTTGATTTTGAAAAATTTGATCTTCTCACAAAATTGACTACATTTTTGTGACTTTATCAGTTGATTTTTTATATAGTTCTCACCCAAAATAAGTTTATGAAACTTTATGAAACTTGTGACTTGATTCCTGTTAGGTACAATGGTGTATTCACCGCAGATGTAGCAGAATACGTCAGGCTTATTTTTGCAAGATATTCTAGTCGAAGCCATTTCATTCACCTGTAATATTAAAAAAAACATGAATCATAAATTGGCAAAAGTAAAATC